>NC_056731.1:1671604770-1671684770 GCF_019279795.1 Protopterus annectens | reverse complement strand
TTTCTTTTTTGGTCATGTACTATAGCAGTCAATGTGCATTGCACTACCTACATACTACTTTTTTTTTTTTTGGACACTACATCATGTTTATTGAGAGTGACTATTATTGTCTATAATGTTTTTAACTCTATAGAATTGTCTAGATGTGAAGTATATATATATATATATATATTGTAACATTGTGTAACATAGTTTGTTCTTTCAACTTATTTGGTATAGTATTTCAAATGTGATTTGTACTGTATTGGATTTTACTCTATTCTTTATTGTACTGTATGTGGAGCTTTTCTCCCTGGGCCTCTGCTGAAAATGGGTCCTGTAGACCCAGTCAGACCACCCCAGTAAACAAATGTCAAATAAATATGCATTCCTTTATCCATGTATGTGGGATGCTATCGAATGTGTTTTGTAATCTATCCATGCCATACATAGATTCTTCTCACTTTGATAATTATGTTATGATTTTATTTAGCAGCAAATGATCCTTTGTTCCATATGGCTTTCTTTTGTTACCCTTTTGTTCTATTGCCATAATTTATTTTTTTTTTCTAAATGACTGTAAATTCTGTCTGCATCAGTTCCTGTATATAGTTTGTATATTGTCAGAGAGAATTTAAATTGACCTGGGACAGTTTAGACCGTAGTGTGGGATGGTGTCAAATGCCTTTGCGAGGTCTAGATATGCGGTGTGTACAGACTTTCCCTAATGCATTGCTTCAGTAACCCTCACAAAGAAGTCAGCCTGGTCAAGTAGGCAGGACCTACCTTGGATTAATCCGTACTGGTTTGAGTTGAGATTTTATACAATGCTTATCACAATTTTTATTAATCCCAGTATGATCCTTTCTGAAGCCTTGCAAATATAGCTGGTCAGGGTTACGGGTTTATGGTTACTTGGGTCTTCTGACACCCCACCTTTGGGCAAGGGGATGACTGTTACTGTCCTCCATCCATCCTGCATGATGCCTGTTTAGAGGGTTGTAAAGGATAACCTCTGTTGGAGGCCTGATATGTCTGCTATGTTATCTATCCCATAGAAATAGCGTTCTTGGTCTTAGATAGCACTTTGTGGACTTGTTCTTGGGAGATTTGAAGGGTGTAGATGCAGGTATGTGATCTTGGAAACTGGAGGGGAGAGGGGGGTAAAGAGTAAACTAAATTTGTCCACTAATGGATTAGTTATGTCCCTTGGGTCGAAGTATGTGATACCAGTTATATTTAGCTATTAGATAAAGAAAGCTTTGTGGTTATTCTTTGTATAGGTGGCTATTGTTACCTCCTATCTGACTTTGGTTGATTTTAGCAGGATCCAGAGTTCCTTGTTAAATTTAGCAAGAGTGTTATTAGCATCTTGACATTTTTGCATGCAGTGAGTTTTTTTTTTATTATTATAGATCCTGTTTATATTAGGGTTCAACCATAGAGGTTTATTATTAATTTTGGCATTGTACTTACTTCTGAGGGGGATAGATGTATCTATGCAGCTATTTACATGTGCATAGAATTTGTCAGTAAAGCATTTTGCATAAGGGTGGAGTCATTGAGATGGAAGGGGCTTTTGAAATTAGCTAGGCCATCACTCAGTATTATAGATTAGTCTTGACACACTCTGTGAATAACAAAGTATTGGAAGCTTCTGGCTTTAGTCTTAAGGTCATTGCCAGGGTGGGCGTTACATTTGGTAGGGAGAAAAGAATCTGTAAATATGTATATGTTTTTTAGCACTCTCAACTACTGGACTGTCTACTACCTAACAATCTTCTATCAAATTTTCAACATGGCTTCCATCCCAAACATAGCACCACCACTGACCTCTTAAGCTTCACCAACAGTGTAAACCAACTCAAAAATGAAGGAAAATTCGTCTCCTCTATCTTTCTAGATATATCGAAAGCTTTTGATGCTGCATCCCACCAAAAGCTCTTAAAAGGGCTCGCTTCCATAAATTTATCACTGGAAGCCCTGTCCTGATTCCACAGTTATCTTTCTAGGCACCAAGAGGCTGTGAAATGGCAAAAAAGATCTCTCATCTCTGCTACCCATCACTGTTGGCATCCCACAAGGATCAGTTCTTGGTCTACTCATTTCTTCTATCATTACAAACAAACTGCACACTGCTGCCAGCCTTGCCACCCTCATCTAATACGCAGATGACTCCACTGTCATCTGTGCTGCACCCTCCCTACCACAGCTTGAAGAAATCATCCCAAAATCCTTCATTGCTGTCAAATCTTACCTACAAAACTAACAGCTCATTCTAAACCCCAGTAAAACCAAATGAATGCTCTTTAAGATCACTTCTTCTAACAGTACTTAATTGAGCACACATCAAATTAGGTTCTCTCTATAGAATCAAGCCATACCTTACCAACTTCTCCAGACAAGCAATCACTAGGACACACCTTCTATCTACCTTACTGTATGCCAGCCCTATTTTCACAAACCTTAGAAAAACAGACCTAAGTAAGCTAGAGAGTTGTTACCACAAAAGAACAAAATTTGCCACTAACCTACCTCATGGAACCCATCACTGTATTGCTCTCCAACAATTAAAATGGCTAGGGTCAACCAACCTCTTATCATTCAACCAACTTATAGTAACCCATTCTGTCATATAACTACCAGATAAGTGTCCGGCCCTCAAAAAATCTTAGTACAACCCCTCACTAACAACAGATCCCTGAGATCCTCTAACAAACTCCTGCTAAAATGACTAAATCAAATAATTTTTGGGACTCTTTTTCAAAATAAAATCTCAAAAAATGGAACTCTATCCTTCAATATATTCTCAAAACAGAAAACCACACCTCTTTCAGAAATCTGCTTAAAACACACTTAAATGACAATTGGATATGCTCCTGCATAACTCCAGGCTAACATGTTGTCTCTCGCCACCAGCTCTTAATCTGTTTTCCTCCTACCCTTACTTATAACTGCAGTTAAAGCCATGTCCCCTCACCTCATCCACAATCTTAACTCTCTGGACCTCACCACACCCACCTAACACCATCCCCTCTCATACTACTTGTCTTCAGATCACAAACCACACTGGAGCTGCTCAATATAACTCTGTATAGTTCTCAACAAAGCTGATCATTTCTATTAACAGGTCTCTTAATACACACAGCCAACTCCTCTGAACTGTGCCATACTTATTTGTATTTTACCTCAATGCTGTTTGATACTTTTTTATACTATGCACTGAATAATGTGTGTGTTAAACCAGTAGTTCCACTTAGTTTGTACCTAAAAACCTTTAGTTTTACTCTTTGTAATTTGTAACAAATGGAAATACCTTCAGACTGTATTATTCTCATTGTTTGCCCTATGTAATATTTTATATCATGTACATGTAGTGCTTTTCTCCCTCGGCCTCCACTAAAAACCCTCTGCTAAAAAGTGTCTACTAAGCCTAGTCGGACCACCCTGGTAAACAAATGCCAAATAAATAAAACAAAATTAAATTAAAATATCCTTGTATCTGTCAATATGTTTTGTTCATTTCTTATGTGAGCCTATTCATTTGAGTTGTGCCTACAAATAGTCCAATGACATCAGTGCACTACCCTGGAAAAAATATAAATAAATAAGTAAACACTAGTAAGGACTAAGTCCAAGATTTTATTTCTCCTTGGTTAGGGTGCTGACTAAATGACCCTGAGAGTATGTATCGATGAAGTCCAGAAATTTCTGTCATACATATTTGAGGATGTATAAGTCTCACAGTTAATGAAGGGGTAGTTGAGGTTTCCTTGTTGTTTGGGTAATACATCGGCTGGCCCTCCATACTAATTAGGTGATTGGTATGGGTAGAGCAAGACAGAGAGGGGGCCTCTAGGTAGGTATGTTATGATAATGAGTTTTGTTAACAGTAAGTTGGATTAGGGAAGTTCCAGGTTGTTATCTTGTCTAAGGAGTTTGGAGGTGATTTTTTAAGAATATGGAGACAATACATCTTTAGTTCTTTCATCTAATGCTGAGGTCCTGAACACATGGCAGGCATTAAAACACTGTGCTAATGGACTCTCTGTGATGATGCATCTGTCAGTCTTTTCCAGGGTAAAGAGTGTTTAAAGGAGATGGAGTAATTGTAATGTCTCTCTCCTATGGCCCAAGATGTGGCTGAAAAGTGTCTTGCAACAGTCAACTCACCCAGTTAACAAACAAAAATAATATAAAAATAAATACAATGGCCCCCCCCATTAAGAAGCATTTCTCCACATATCCCTGGTGAAAATTTGCGATCACCTATCCAGTTATCCAGACTGGTTTTAAAGGTTGCTAGGGAAGTACTCTGCTTGATCGGTAAGGGCATCCTATTCCAGAAATGAGGGATATGTTGGGTTAGGTATGTGTCATATCATCTGGAGTATAATGTTTTGTAATAAAAACTTACATTGGTAAAGAGTCATGCCACTTTACATGGCTTCTAATTAACAAATGAAAATTGAGGAATCCATGCTTTCTTCACAGGAACAGTTATACCTCATTCCATTACACATACTCATGTCTTCTAGCCCATGAATGGACTGCATCTGTTTCTTTGTGTAAAAAAACTGTACTAAACACTTATATTACTTTCTCCTTAGTAGTCTGAACTTTGATAACCCTTTCCTGTGCAAATATCTTTGTAATAAAGTAGAAAGGTACCGAAAATATTAGGAGTGGATAGTGGTTCTGCATTGCATGCGGTATATTTGGATGAGGACAAGGCCTTTAACACTACTCCCCAAGCAGAAATTATTTGACAGACTTACGAATCTGAATATAAATCCTGATGGTGTGTGATGGTTAACTAACTGGTTGTCTAAAATAACCCATGAGGTTAAAGTCACAGATGCCACTTTTGAAAGCAAAAATGCTGTCAGTGTTATACCACTGGCCTCAGTGTTGGGCCCACTTCTGTTTGGCTTCTATTTCTCAGACCTTCAGACCTACAATCCTGGCCTAGGGTAATCTAAGTTTGTAAATAAATGTAAAATGTGTGATGTTATTCTGTTTTCCACTTACTAATACCTTCTAGCATGAATTAGACCATGTTAACAACTGGTGCAAGGAAAATGGTCTTAAATGAAATGTGAAAAAATGTAACATAGTTCATTTTGTGAAGCAAAACATTTTCCATACCATGTAGATAATACACCTCTCCAATTAAACACTGTCATGAGGGATATAGGCACTGTTATTGATAATGTCTTATCTTTTAACTCATGTCTCCACAGGTGCACAGAAGTTCCGCTATCTGGCTCATCTAATTTCCAAAGGCATCTTCTCTAGGGCCAAAGAAGTCTTAGTCCCCTTTTATTCCCCTTTTATTCATATCTCATCTGACCCATTAATTAATGTAATGTTTCTTCTGGCATACATCTGTGTAAACCTATAACATGGCTTGAGATACTTCAGAGATTCCTTCATAAAACAAGTCAGTAACCTCAAAAATCTTACTTATCAGGACAGACTGCTGGCTTTCTATTCATACTCAGATTTTTACAGACTTCTTCATGAGGATTTGAATGTAGTCTTTCAAACCATGAAAGATCCAATCCTCTCTGACCTCTTGTTCCTTTGCAGAATGAATGGTTTCTCAAATATACAGTTAAAGGAACTTGGATGAAGGGAATAGTCTAAGGAGTAACCTATGGAGAATAAAAAATAGGTCAGCAGGTGACCGTTGAATTTGACTGCAAAGAAATGTAGAGCAGTATGTTTTGGTTACAACAATTCTGGGGAGGCATGTATGATAGAAAGAGAGAAGACAAAAATAATAGAGAATGAGATGGAATTGAATACAATAGTAACTCTGAAGATAAGTGAAGTGGCAAAGACCAAATAAAACCCAGACTTCACAGCCTGCAGTACTGGCTCCAAAAAGTAAGTTTTCTTCTCACTTTATATAGTCCAGACTAGATTGCACCTATACTATAGCAAAATATCTCATTTTCTATGATGGTCCATTGGAATGCTGCAATCATGTACCTCTCAACTGTACAGATTTTTGCAGAATGTCAAGATTTTTGCCTTATATTTTTGGTCCATTTTTCATAAAATTGTGGCTTTCTGGCAATGTAGTGGTAAATCATTAAAGACTGAAGTTAGAATATAATGACAGACATTTGAGTTTTAGACTTCATACCCTTCAGAAAATTCATACTAATGCAAAACCTGTTATTCTATCAACTTTCTAAGTTTGTAAGAGCAATATTTCAAAATTGTCCCTATTTGTACCACTTTCTTTATGGCTTTGCCCAGATTTCTTACTCTAAGAGATTGAGAGGTTTTTCGCTTACCCTTAAAACCCCACTTACTTATTATCTCTGAATTTGTCTGTATCCTTTCATTGTGCAAGCCTCTTGACTCAACGAAACTGTCTTACTGGCACTTTCATCTTGCAGAATTTGGTCAAAATACTTGTCAGAAACAGTGACATGCAGTGATATCAGGTGTGTGGTGCATGCAACTCTACTTGTGGGTCTTCGTGGCCTTCACCAGGAGGCCTTCACTAGGATTCATGCTAACTGCAAGGAGTCCCACACCCTCTCCCCCTGCATGGGAAAAACTGGCAAACAGTGAATCCTACCCTGTCCAGTTGACTTTTATAGAACAGCAGGCTTACTCCAAAACACGGTTGTCTGGTGGCACATGGTCAGCTCTGAAATACTGCTTAGGTTACTGAGACCATACAAAAAGTATGGATAGCTGACAGGGTACAAATAGAGCAAGAAACGTGATAAAGGTAATGGAAGAAAACATTAATGAAGAAAGTCCGAACACATTTAAAATGTCCGCAGCAAAAGAGATAAAACAGGAAATGAACATAATGGATACTTAGAGTGTGAGAGGGAGGCTGTCAACTGAAGTGGAAGAACTGATAGGAGAAAAGGTGATATGAGGGGCCATTTGAATGATCTAGATCTAGACAAACATGAACAAGTAACAAAATGTTGCAGACAGTGTAGCAGAGCCAGGAAAATAATAGCTGGTATATTTGTGAATATAAGTTAACAATGGTATTGAACATCCACAGGACAGTGGCGGAGGAGAATAGCTGTCTTAGGGCTAAATGCAACAACTGAACACATCTGTCAGACTCCTGGTCTTCTTCATGATGTTTGTCTGTGTGGCCACTCAGAAGAAACTCAAGCAGCTTCTTACAACATATACCCGTCAACCAAAAGAAATGATCCAGATAATTGCTGAGCATCATCAATACTCTGAAATATCTAATATTATAACACATTAGGTACTGAAATCTGGAGTGTGACACTCTTATTTTTGCATTTCTTCTTTGTTCTAAAAGAAGTACTTATAGCCCAACAGCACAGACCCTCATTAAGTACGAGCAGTTCACACAAACATAGGGCTACTTTTACATGTGCCACAGCTTGTGTGTGTCAGCCTTTGGATGAGACATTAAACCAGTTTCTCAACTGCGTGAGCTGATGGTAGCACAGGTATATATAAATGATTCCATGGCACTTACTGAAAAAACAAGGGGAATTTCCCTGGTGCCCTGGGCAAATATCCCCCCAGATAATATGAATATCACATCAAGTGTCCCCTGAAGGGTGGAAACTGATGTAGTGGAATTAAGTTAGTCAACAAACAGTAAGTTAGGAAGTAAATAAAATAAATAAATAAATGCAGAGAATACAGATGGGAAGTAAAACTGTACAATGATTTCAGGCATCTGTGGCACAGGACACTGCCTGTACTGACAAACAAAGATGCAGACTTTTTTTAAGAGATCATTTGAATGCTGATTAAGCAAGGATAATATCAGATTTGTTTGGCTGTGCTTTCCTTTTATTTTGCTATTAGATTTAACATTTTTTTTACTTTTAATTTTATAATTACTTAGATTTATTGCATTAATTTAGAAACAAAGCAAAACTCATTATGCATTTTATAGGCTGTTAACTATAGTTTTGCAATTGTGTTGAGAGGACTACAGGCCTATAAGTTTCTTTGGGTGAAAATATAAAACTGGATGATTTCTGAATCACACACAGCTGTGATGGGTGCATCCAACACACTTTTGACATGACTCTTAATTTTAGGCTATACCGAGGGATCACTGACCTCTTGTTCAATACAGGAAATAAATAGTAAGCATTCCTCCTTGACAGTGTGTTTGCTAATGTAGTTAGGAAACTCATCTTCATCACTGGTATTGTGTGATCTGTCATGGAGCTTTGCAGCACAAACGGGAATGTGTGTTTACCCAAGTGAAACCTGACAAAGAGTCACCCAGTTTAACCTCATAATTATCTGCATCTCTCAGCTACATCATTATCTGTTATCTCATGCACTGATCAGATGAGATGTTTGGATATCCAAAACTGTATCATTTGCCAGAGTTGGGCTTACTAACTGTCGAAGACATTTAATGCAATACAAAACTAGCAAATTCAGTGGACTTTTAATATTAGATATTAATTTCTTTCACAAGGTGTGAAACAATGACTAATCACTTTCATTTGTATGAAGAGGTGATTGCATGCATTTATAAAAATAAGTGTGTGTGTGTGTGTGTGTGTGTGTGTGTGTGTGTGTGTGTGTGTGTGTGTGTGTGTGTGTGTGTGTGTGTGTGTGTGTGTGTAAGAAGCCTGTCCTGTATCACAATAAACATAAAGCAGAGAAACTTCCTCTGAATAAGACACCAGTGTATTGCAGGATGCTCAAGAACACCACTTACATACACATGTATATAATGTATCTATCTATCTATCTATCTATCTATCTATCTATCTATCTATCTATCTGTCTATCTATGGGAATCCTTGAAAATTTAAACTTACCAGAATATAGACATTCACAACCACAAGACCAAAACACTGAAACTTCAGAAAGCCGAACTCCTAGAAAGTCACAAGTAAACTCTGGGAAAATAACCACTGGGCCACCATGGTGACTTTTGCCCTGTTCTCCATTGTAGTGCGATCTCGGAGCTGGTACATTTACTTAGTGGGACATGTGGGGGGGTGCACATTGCTGGGTTTTGGTTGATTCCATTCATATTTAAGTTGTTGGTGGTCCAGTGGTTAGTTTCCCGATGTTACCTTGCAACGTTCCGGGAGTTCGGCTTTCTGAAGTTTCAACGTTGTGGTCTCACTGTTATGAATGTTAATGTTCAGGTAAGTCTATGTTTTCAAGTAGATCCATGTACATATATATATATATATATATATATATATATATATATATATAAATAAATCACACATATATACACACATCTATGTGTGTATATATACACACACACACACACACACACACACACACACACACACACACACACACACACACACACACACACACACACACACACACACACACACACAGACCTACACTTAAGACATGTATAGCAAATTAGAGATTCTTCAGTTTACATACATCATGGCTTTGAGGTGTAAGAACAGGGACAGCCTATTGAGCAAAAATAAGTTGTAGAGTGAAGGTACCCCAGCTGGGAAACAAACTGATGAACCAAGTACAATAATGCAGCAAGCTGATAACGGGAGTATTTAAGGGGGGAGAAAGTAGTAAGTTCTAGAGAGAGTTCTAAAGCTGAATTGGTACAGATATTATTTTTCTCAGATGGAACCATTGTTTCTGCAGTTTAACACTGCTTCTGTACTTAACCAGTAAGTCATTTTTCTATGAAGGAGTTTACATTAAAGTATATGTAATATTCTTGTTGCAGTGCAGTGACAGCAGTAGGAAGACAGACTCAACCCTTGCAGAAAACTGTTTGTAATTTATTGTGTTCTAATTATATTCAGCATGCACTGATCTCATCTTTCAGGATGATAAAGTGCGTCTTTACTTTCAGAGTGCCACAAAACTGGAGCAGTGACAGAGTAGCTCCTTAAGTAAAGGTCGATTGATTATTGCCCAAGGTGGCAAGAACAGTATGACAGGTAAGTTAAGATTTGTCATCTTCCAACCTGGATGTTTCCATGTTGAACCCCAGTGAAATTAAGGTCTGGATTTACTTGAAAAATCTTGCCAAATTAGAATCTGTAGCATATTTTTGCCAATATGGGAGATCTGCAACTAAGCTTTGACAGTTCTTGGTTTGGCTTTCACATAAGACAGTTACATACATTTGCAAAAATTTATAAAGCTTTCCCTTCACAAAATGCCTATAAGCCTTTTTGCATTACTGTACAATAAGCTAAATTTGGATTGGCACCTCTGATTTCTAACCTGCGCTGTATTGCAATAATAATTGTTCACAAAATTGTTACAGAAGCAGAAGTGACAGATTATAGCCCCTGTCATGCTTCTTTAAAAAGAGTTCCTCCAGTAATCTATAAACATTTCCCATATCATGCCCTGAAGGGTGTCCTATTCAATTAATGAACCTTGTAATTATCTTAATTTGCAGGCAACCAGTGGATCTGTACTCTCACACACTGACAAATCATTAACTGCACATTTCAATGACTAAAACCATTTAGATTTTACTGTCACGTTCCAATTAGCTTAGAATTTTATCAGCTTTAACATTAGTGACTTGGTAAGTGTTTGGTCACTTACTTTGCTGTCTTCTTATCTCCATAAACCTGATCTATATCCATCCAGACCCCCCCATTTCCTATATGAGGACAGGGTGTATATAGCTTTATTAAAACATTTTACCCAGCTCCATGTTTACATTTCATTTCAATAACCTTTTATGAGCTCACCCACAGCAAGAGTGAAAAATAGGGTTTTTAAGTATTATGTAATGACTGATTTATTTGCTATGTTAATACCACGTCTATTATTTATGGGCTGCTGGTCATTTTTAGTAATTGGCATTCAACCAGGTTCACACCTTTTTCTATGGACACTCATCTCCCTTCATTGAGCTTATTATCTGTTGTACATACCAGACATTTCTTAGTGTTTCTCCTTTCTTAACTATATATCTATGCATTGATAGAACATTTTCTACCATTCTCTTGCTAGTTATTGTCCCTGCCTGATTGCTCTACAAAAAAGAAACTAATTTTATATGTAAAAGTTGTGCACACATGTATCATACATTATTTTGTATTTCACACTTTTGTCTACATCTGTGTTATTACCTGTACTTTTATAACTATCATGGTATTTAAACTTTTGTTATAAGTTATTATTTTCTGTGTATTAGACACTACTCTGCTGTGTAAATCTTTTGAGCATATGTACTAAAAAAGTTTTTCATTTTGTTTGTTACTCTTATATGTCAGTTGAGCTTTAATTTCTGGAGCAGTGTTGAAATGGAGCTTGTTTTTGGCTCATTTGCCCTATCCTGATTAACAGAGGAATAAATAACAGCATTGTCGCCTCACAGTAAGACGTTGTCTGGTTCGATTCTCAGCTAGAGCGTCTTCTGTGTGGAGACTTGCGTGAATGGGCATACCTTCATTGAAGGTTGTGCTTCAGGGCCAGCAACTTGGCACATAAAAATCTACTGCCAATCATTAGCGGACCGGAGTTCTGCTGTGGCGACCCCTAACCGGGAAAAGCCGAAAGACACAACAACATACATTATTTTACACCATGCTGTGTAGTGCTCAAATTCAAAGTCAGTACAGGTTGTACATGACAGTGATATATTCACAATTGGTTGTATGTTGCTGTTATCTCTTTTTGAGCACATTTAGTTGCATATTATCTCTTGTATCTGGAGTCTCCTGTGTGTAACTCTGTCTCTCTCTGTCCCGTATTGTGATTTTTTCAGAATGATCACATTTGAAAAATATGTTAATTTCTTTTGCATGCTTAGGGTTCTCTTTCTATGATATTTTACTTCTGCATGCTGATTCCTTTGATACACCCCCCCCCTCTCTCTCTCTCTGTCTCTCCCCCTGGATAACCATTACAGTCCATTCCTTCCCTGTTCATTCATTACTGATATTCTGGTGGCATGGGGTTTATCACTGAGGATTATCTTATCTATGGTTAGAAAGCTTAAGAGGCAGATGGCTGTTTAGTTCAGAGGAGTAAGACTATGAGCTCCTTGTAAGCTTCAACTGACAGCCCTGAGTCTAAATCTCTCTGTCTCTATCTGTCTGCTGTGCAGCTCTGAGCAAGCCGCTTCACCAGAAAGTGGTCCTGGGCTCTCCCTGTAAAGAGACAAATGGGTGTAGTGGGTTAGCTTGCTTATTACATGAATAAAAATAATAATCTAGGCAAACTTTAGAGAAGTCCTCACAGTGGCCATACTTATTCCATATTCATGTAGTTGGAAACTTCTTTATGCCACTACTCTGCACACCTAGCTTGAGTAACACCAGCACAGTTGTTGTAGAAGGGTGTGGGAATGACCACTTCATTCATTCTATTAAAAATAAATAATAAAATAATTATGTTTTCTTACTAGGAATGCATCTTATGATCACTGAGTCTGTCATCTAAGAAAAACCTCAGTGAGCACTCTGTGTGCAACCACCTCTAGTATCTACTGGCAATCCAAAAGTCATTAGCAGTGAGACCATATTGCAGTAAATACACTTGGTGCATATTTATTCTGCCTTTAAGAGGATATAACATTCTATGAACTGCCCTTCCCTCCCTTCATCTTCAGTCTGTTTTTTTTTTCATTCATTTATTCAACAACCTCTCAAATTCTTTGATTGATTCTACCTCAACTGCCCATTCCAGTTGTCTCCTCCATGGGTCCATGACCATCTCTGTCAAGAGGTACTTTCACAGATCTGTCTCTACAATTTGCTACTTGCACTCTGTCCTTCTTTCTTGTTCTTCTTATTCATATTCAACATTCCATGTACTCCTGAAATGATCTTGTGCATGTATATCCTTTTCTACCTATTCTCCAACCTCTAGTAAGAAGAGCTTCTGGTCCTGTAATCTCTGATAATACCATTCCCCCTGTATCTCACATTCCCTTTTGGTGACTTTCCCAGACACATTTTAGCAGCCTGATGTCTCTTCCATTACAAAGCCTCTACTGGCAATAACCATTCATTAGATAAGAACATTATCTCCAAACCATTAGTATCCCCAGCAGACTATTCAGCAGTACCGAAGCTAGTGCCCAAGCTGATCTTGGAAGTTAAATCCCAGTCTGTTCATATCTAGTCCAGTGGGAACATGCTAGATAGTCAGTATTCATGGTGCAGAAAGATGTGCCTAAAGAAGTCCCATTTGAAAGCATAATTATATCCCAGAATGCAGGACTGCTTCTTAGACATACCTCTCTTCTCTTTCCAGGTGTAGAAAATGCTATCCACATATAATGCAGTGCCACACACAAAATCCCTGACTTCATTGTCCCTGTAAAGGAACATAGAGTCAAATGATTTGCCTCAGATGAGACCGCCCCTCTGGGTCAAAATTCTAATATCTAACAGAGACTGTTTAAGAGGTATGCATAAACTGAATAACACTGTTTAACTGCAGATAGATTGTGAGCTCCATGATTGCTCTAAACATGTTATACATCTTCCTTCTTTTGTCCGTATTACTTTTGAGAATATTTTGAAACTCCATTTTATATTAACACTAGAGGTTCTCTCTAATAAGCATTCACCCTCATAAAACCACTGAGGGCAGTTGCAAGGTCTACAGCCCTGTTTGCCAGATGGATTATGCAGTATTCACTAAGCTAGAAGATGTCCTTCATTGAAAGAAAGATACTTTACTTTGCATTCGCGAGAGTGGTTCCACTACTGAAATAAATAATTTCAGACTAGTTTTCTCTTCTGTATTATCTGGCCAAAAGTATTAGGAAAGATTATTCATTGTAAGATTCATACCTTTCTGCAAAATCATTGCCATCTTTTGAAATGCCATCTGGGTTTTAGAGCTTATCAACAGGTAGCAATTCTTCTCTAAAATTTACAAATCATGAATTCAAGACCATGGACAATTGACGGGCCAGGTGAGTAAATTTCCTTGACCTATCTAAGGCTTTCAGGATCACACATCATACTAGTCTCCTGTACGTGATTAATTTGGCAACTACCTCTCTGATCGATCTCACTGAATCAACTACTCCAAGTCCATATAAGAGCCTACCCTTTTGTTTGCAGGTGTACCTCAAGGATGGGGACTTGGGATATTTTGGTTCAAATCAATGATATTTGGAAAGACTGTCATGCACCACTTAAATTCCGAACCAAGTGTTATCCAGATGTCATTATAATCTGGACTGTGCAAATTTGATAGACAGCCAGTACAAATGAATACCCAAATGTATGAAGAAAAGATTAAAGCAGTCTTATTAAGTTCTTCACAAAACTTAGTGATTTCAGATGTCCCCTACTTAAGACCATTACTCTAACAATAATACTGCAGTGGCCAGGAGTAATGTCAAATACCATGGGTATCACTTGGATCAACAGCTACTGTACTTTGATCGTATTTCTTGCATAATGAAAAAAGCATATGATCTGGGGGTAGTTCATTATGCAGAGCAATGCCACACAGCAGCAGCCAAGATCCAGGTTAGCTGTGCACAGTTATTGCCTGCCCTCTCCTGAAGGATCCCTGTTCTCATATTAATATGTGAACATGGCCACAAAAAATAATTGTACTGAGTGACAGAATTGCCAAATTCATCCACAGTTCTAATCAAAGGGATTATCCTGCAAATCATTAATCATAACTGAATGGATCAGTCTCATATATCACAGAAAATACAAGCAAATGAGAATGCAGTTCATATTCCTACACCTAGGCACCTAATGTGCTACTTTGTATTTCATGTGTTATTTTCTATGATCCTCTTGAACCCTGCATCCAACAGAATAATACAACTTGGAGGTGCAGAGGTCAAACAGGATGTCTTGTGTCAGATAGCTTAACATTCCAGTCCCTAGCATTTGGAATTCTCTGCCACTTATAGCCCAGAGGTCCTATACACTTTGTAGATTTCAGACCTTCCTGACCTTTCTCTGTTCTATCTCCTAGCGGGTAAAACTGCCACATAATCACCTCCTTATACTCTACCTTGTTATGTTATATAAATGCCCCTACATATATAATCCCTTTTTGTTTCAACATTTGGTGAAATTAATTTTATTTATGTATGTATTTATTTATTTGACATTTGTTTACTGGGTTGGTCTGACTGAGTCTACAGAACCCAATTTCAGTGGAGGCCTGGGGAGAGAAGCTCCACATACAGTACAATACAAATACATTGCAGTCCAAAAGCAGTACAAGTGACATAAGGAATACTATACAAAAATAAGCTGATAGAACATAAACTAGGTTACAAGATACACATCTGGGCAATTCTATAGAGTTATTTCATGAGTTAATACAGCTGCACATACGTGTCTTGACTTATGAACACTTAATACCTGCTGTATCTGCAGTGTTTCTTTTACACATGTCTTAATCTGTTACTGTCTTTGCCACGATCCACTCAACCACAAAACTCACAACCAATTATGCAACCATACATTGCACTCTTGCTGAAGTAATAAAAGTAGTGATTAACTTCCTTTATACATAATGTAATATGTGTACTTGCTCTCCTATATATTACTTTTGGTTATGTTCACTGTTCTAGCTAAACTTGTCTATTTGAAGCTGAAGCTGTATTCTTTATTGAGCTCAGCTAACAACTGTCTTCCTGTAATTTTTTTGAGTAACCATTTGAAATGTTGGCACCCACTGGAGCAAACCCCAAAACACAGAGGAGAATGAATGGCCGAAAAAACAGACTTGCATATATTAAATATGAGATGGCCATTTCCTGGAATGTTCCTTTTTCTCTAAGGTATGGTAGTCTTGGAATTAATTTATAAATAAGTTTGGTGGATGGTGGGGGCTTGACACCCAGCAAAAAAAAAAAAAGAAGTTTAAAGGACAAGAGTGATGCTCCAGATTTGCTCTTCTCATGCAGTTTTGTATTTTTTCGAGGTGTCAGCTCTCAGCATTTGCAGTGCAGACATTTCAATAGGAAGTCATTTTCTTGCAGATCAGTGAGCTTTAGCTGCTTTGTTACTAACAAATATTACATTACTCATCATCCTCTAACTCTGAAATACTGCATTATTACTTTCTTTTGCTGCATCTGCTCATAACTATGCAGTATGTTTCTTTTGTTGATATTCCATTTAAGCATATTCTTCTGACTGCCATTTCTGACTTTTCTTCTGATTTCTGTTCAATGGAACCACCCTGTTAATACTGGAGTATAAGGGCATAACCAAGCATATGCAATGCATTCTATGGAATGCACATTTTAAAATATTTCTTTAGTTATTTACTATTATTATTTATTTTTACTATTTTTATATATTGAGTAATTGGGCTGGTCTAGTGACCATTTTCAGTATCAAAGTTAACTCAAACAGCAGAAAATACATTAGGATCTTGCTAATCAACAATATATACAGAATGATTAATTGACAAAATTTAGTACATAATGATAACATTCAATTCACACAGAGTCCAAATGATGATTGAATTTGAATGGAGAGCTGGCATCAGCAAGGAAAGGAGAGTAAAATTGCTGGATATGAATTAATCCTCAAGATGCTTTGAGTACCTTCACTGCTATGTAGACCGTATTTTATATATCATGAAGAAAGGTAGCTCGGCGTGGCCAAGATGCCAGTCTGATAGCAGCAGAAATCCATAGCTCTGCTTAGATTTTAATATCCTAACAGGAAATATACTTTAATTTTTAGAAAAATCTGACTAAATGTATACTAAAAGATCGATTAACATAGACTCTTTATTTTCTTAAAATTAATACATAGTCAAGAACATTTTTTAATTATCCCTGTCAAGAAGTTTTCTACAGGAGATCTCAACATGAGCAACTAGAAGAACCCACACCAGGAGAGTGCAGTGAAGAAAGAACTACATCTTATAATAACAAACATCCAAGAATTATCACTAAAAACATGAGCAACGTGAAGAACCCACACCAGGAGAGTGCAGTGAAGAAAGAACTACATCTTATAATAACAAACATCCAAGAACTGTCACTAAAAACATGAGCAACGTGAAGAACCCACACCAGGAGAGTGCAGTGAAGAAAGAACTACATCTTATAATAACAAACATCCAAGAACTGTCACTAAAAACATGAGCAACGTGAAGAACCCACACCAGGAGAGTGCAGTGAAGAAAGAACTACATCTTATAATAACAAACATCCAAGAACTGCCACTAAAACATGAGCAACGTGAAGAACCCACACCAGGAGAGTACAGTGAAGAAAGAACTACATCTTATAATAACAATCATCCAAGAACTGTCACTAAAAACATGAGCAACGTGAAGAACCCACACCAGGAGAGTGCAGTGAAGAAAGAACTACTTCTTATAATAACAAACATCCAAGAACTGTCACTAAAAACATGAGCAACGTGAAGAACCCACAGCAGGAGAGTGCAGTGAAGAAAGAACTACTTCTTATAACAACAAACATCCAAGAACTGTCACTAAAAACATGAGCAACGTGAAGAACCCACACCAGGAGAGTGCAGTGAAGAAAGAACTACATCTTATAATAACAAACATCCAAGAACTGTCACTAAAAACATGAGCAACGTGAAGAACCCACACCAGGAGAGTGCAGTGAAGAAAGAACTACATCTTATAATAACAAACATCCAAGAACTGCCACTAAACATGAGCAACGTGAAGAACCCACACCAGGAGAGTGCAGTGAAGAAAGAACTGCATCTTATAATAACAAGCATCCAAGAACTGTCACTAAAAACATGAGCAACGTGAAGAACCCACACCAGGAGAGTGCAGTGAAGAAAGAACTACATCTTATAATAACAAACATCCAAGAACTGTCACTAAAAACATGAGCAACGTGAAGAACCCACACCAGGAGAGTGCAGTGAAGAAAGAACTACATCTTATAATAACAAACATCCAAGAACTGTCACTAAAAACATGAGCAACGTGAAGAACCCACACCAGGAGAGTGCAGTGAAGAAAGAACTACATCTTATAATAACAAACATCCAAGAACTGTCACTAAAAACATGAGCAACGTGAAGAACCCACACCAGGAGAGTGCAGTGAAGAAAGAACTACATCTTATAATAACAAACATCCAAGAACTGTCACTAAAAACATGAGCAACGTGAAGAACCCACACCAGGAGAGTGCAGTGAAGAAAGAACTACATCTTATAATAACAAACATCCAAGAACTGTCACTAAAAACATGAGCAACGTGAAGAACCCACACCAGGAGAGTGCAGTGAAGAAAGAACTACATCTTATAATAAACATCCAAGAACTGTCACTAAAAACATGAGCAACGTGAAGAACCCACACCAGGAGAGTGCAGTGAAGAAAGATCTACATCTTATAATAACAAACATCCAAGAACTGTCACTAAAAACATGAGCAACGTGAAGAACCCACACCAGGAGAGTGCAGTGAAGAAAGAACTACATCTTATAATAAACATCCAAGAACTGTCACTAAAAACATGAGCAACGTGAAGAACCCACACCAGGAGAGTGCAGTGAAGAAAGAACTACATCTTATAACAACAAACATCCAAGAACTGTCACTAAAACCATGAGCAACGTGAAGAACCCACACCAGGAGAGTGCAGTGAAGAAAGAACTACATCTTATAATAACAATCATCCAAGAACTGTCACTAAAAACATGAGCAACTCGAAGAAACCACACCAGGAGAGTGCAGTGAAGAAAGAACTGCATCTTATAATAACAAACATCCAAGAATTATCACTAAAAATGGACAAATTTGAAACAAAATGGATATTATCAAACAAGAATGCAGTAAAAAACTGGAACTTCTAAATGGAATAGTAAAAAAACAATCTGAACAGATTCTTGCCTTAGAGGAAACAGTAACTGACCTGGATGCTAGAGTGACAGAAAATGAACATCACAATGAACTTCTTCTGAAACAAAACACCAGACTGATTGAGAAACTAGAAGACCTTGATAGGAGATCAAGGGTGAATAACATAAGAAAATATGGAATTCCTGAAAAGGAAGAGGGTGTTAACATGATTCAGTTCCTCAATAAGTGGTTTTCATCAGCACTAAACAATGCTTTATCCCTCTCTTTTGGAATTAAGACAGCTCATCAGTCCCTGGCAAATCCAGTTTAGTCTCTGAGTTCATCTAACCCCAGGTCTGTAATAGTTGTATTTCTTTCCTCACAAGACAAGGACTTAGTGCTGAAATCAGCTTGGACTAATTCCACTATCAAGATGGGTGAAAAAGTTATTCGTTTTGACAATGACTACACCTCTACAGTCATATCCAGAAGAAAGGAGTGTGTTCCTCTAAGTCCTTGAAAAAAGCCAATATTAAAGCTCAAATTCTTTTTCCTGCAAGAATAAAAATCACCTTTCCAGAAGGAGTGAAGATCTTTGATTCCCTACAAGAAGCAGTAGAATTTATCCAAAAGAAGAAAATACTGTTGGACATAGAAGAAATGGAATGGTCATCCCAGAGTTTGAAGTGACAGGGAACAAACAAATAGATGGTCTGTGAAAGAAGGAACAAACAAAACTAATAAATGAAAGGACAAATGAATAACTTCCTTCTAATTTTAAATGCTTTGTTTTATGAATCCTAATATATTTGATTCTGGAAAATCTCTGTACTGTAAGGTAATGTGAATCATCTTTATTATTAACTTTCTCTTTTTCTTTCTATATCTACTTCTTCTAATTACATATAGTACTAAGTATTTAAATAACATTCTCTCTCTTTCTCTCTCTCTCTTATTTCTTCCTATTCCATTTTGTTACTAATGTTCCTTTTCTCACTTTTCCCCACTGTAAGTACTTTACATACTTTTCCCTTTTAAATAACTACAAATGATATGTGTCTTCTAATTCTTCAGTAATAGTATAATTTGACTTAATACCAAAATGCATTTTTTTCTAGTGGGTTAGTGGTGGGGTACCACTATGTTTCTGATTAGTGTTTCTAACTAGATGTTTTAGACTCTTTGTTTAGACACATATAAACATTAATATAGTACATTAATGGTGTTTTCTATATGGCTAAATATAAGATATATATATATATATATATAATATATATATATATATATATATATATATATATATATATATAGATATATATTAGGTTCTTTTTTTACTTCTGGTCTGGTTAATTGGTGGGTAAATGATTGAAATGTTATAAAATGATTTCTGATTTGAGGCAGCTGTTGTTACTTCTAAATAGCTGTTTTTATATGAAAGGGTTATTTTTTTTATGATGTTGATGTTTTGTGAGGAAACTGGTGGTCTGTGTGACTGCTGTCATTGTGGGGATTCATGAAATGCACTGACAAGGCTGGTTGAGTGTTTTTTTTTTTTTTTTTTTTGCTTTCTGTAAACTTTAACAGCTTCAAGATTTGATTTCCACCAAAAATGCTTTGTTTCCTCACTAATGACAAACTCTGCTGTGCATGAGCCTATTTAGATACTTTTAATAAGTTTATAAAGCTGCAGCTTGAGGAAACAACAGTGATGACATCACTTGACCTTTTGAACTTGTTAAATGACTATATTTAGAATTCTTTTCTCTTGAAATTCTGTTATCTTTCACTTAGATACCTTAAATGGTAAATAATTAGTTCTGATAAAAGTGTTTAACTCCTTTAAAAATACCTATGTTCTTTTATAAATGCATACATTCTACAAATTCATTGACACTTTTAGTAACTAAATGACATCAAATGAACCAGGAGCTGCATTAGAAAACTCATTATGCATATTAACATCAGACTTATGTTACATAACTAAACCTTTACTAACTAAACAGAGGGTTATGAGGCTTTTTGTGTAGTAAGTGTTTTATATATATATATATATATATATATATATATATATATATATATATATATATATATATTTAACAGATCCTTACATGAAAAATGTTAGATAGATGACTGACAAAATGGTTAAAACATCTGATGTTTCTTGAAAAGTCTTGGAAATATTGACAATCTTCTTAACCTTCAGCTTCTAATGTTTATACATACTTTGATGTGATGTGTATTTCTGATATAGCTACTTATCAGAGGTGCTATTATTATATGTGACATATTCATATAGCTTCAGTTATATTGGACACTCTCATTTTAATGTATATTTCATGAACTCAGATTTCTTTAGTTGCTTTCATAATGCTTTTCTTTTTTGTTTTTATACTATATTCTAAGCAGAGATGGATAATTTGTGTCTTTTGGTGTTGGAGAGGTGGTGAATGGATGGTTTAATTGTTTTTAACTAAACCAGAAACTTTATGTTTCATGTATGTGTTTGTAAATAGTTTTTGGTTTTTGAAAGTAGTGCTTAATACACGTTACATTCATGATAGGTAAGTTTTCAGAAGATTTCAAGTCAACATGGAAGAAAGGTCTTTCAGTAAGTAACAACATACACATTATAGTCAATGGCTTATAAATGTTTATCATTAAATATAAATGGTTTGAACAATAAGGTCAAAAGAGGTGGTTTGCTTAAATATATCAAAATGCATAAAGCCCAGATAATCTTTTTACAGGAAACCCATCTATTAATAAAAGACCTACAAAAATACTCATTTAATGGCTATACCATTCTGGCTGATTCATGTTTTAAGTACTTATACTATGCCAAGAATTATAGATACAATTTCAGATAAAGCTGGGATTAAGCATGGTTATTTTGGAAATCAATAGGAAGTATTATACTTTGATTAATACATATTGGATACCAGGACTAGGTAATAAATATGTTGACAAATATATGGACCTGATTACTTTAAATGCAAAAGGGGAAATTATAGCAACAGGTGATTTTAACTGCCTATTATCTGGCAATGATACTTCTAAAAATGGTAAAATAAAACTAACGTCTCAAGCCAAGAAGTTAAATGACCTTACAAACCAGATGAACCTTAAAGATACACACGATCTAAGAGAAGATTATTCCTTATTTTATACTCATTATTCATATCAGTATGCTACACAAACAAACATTGATAAGATCTTTGTATCAAATAATATATACTCAAAAATAAGTGATGTGTCTATAATAACTTGTCCACTTTCAGACCATAATGCTATAAACTTTACATTAACTATGCATACAGATGATTTAAGATTTCTACAGAGAATTCCTGGTTACATAACTAAGTTAAAAGACTTTAGGGAATGGATAATGAAAGAAATAGACATGTTTGTGGAAACAAATGATAATGATGAAATGACTGATACTTTACTATGGGACACCTTTAAAGTTTATATATGTGGTAGAATAAAATCTTGGTACCTTAAAAAAAGGAGAGTGGGACAAAGAACTTTTAGACTTACAAAAAAAAAAATGAAATTACAATCTTATGCTGTAAATTCAATCAATTTTGTAATAAGTGACATCATAGTTTGATTAAAGTATTTATGGGGGAAAAGGGGAATGAATGTAGATTCTGATGAAATCCCTGTATGCAGAGAAGAAAGCGCTTAATCGTATGTAATTATTAATAAAGATCTTCGTTGTGTGTTTTCCAGCCGTGACAGTGTTTTTAGTATTACTAAGTGGACTTGACACTGTTTGGCTCATTTGTGAGTTATTAGTTGATTGTGGGAGCCAGGTTTGGTATGGATTCACTCGATGAGATTCCAGCAATGTTTTCCCCTGTGAGGAAAGAAGAACTGCACCAGGTACAATCTGAACTTGTGATACTCAAAGGGGAACTCACAAGGCTAATAGAGCTCCTAACTCAACCAGAAGATCAAAACAGAGGCGCTAACTCAAAAAGAAAGCGCCACTCGTCCCCTTTGAGTGACGTCACGATTAACGAGAGTAGAAGCACGAGAACTGTAGGAATCCATGGTGTAAGTGAGGCGAACGCCAACGAGGTTGGAAACGACAGTTTTTTACACCAACAAAACATGCAAGCTACTATTGACAAGTAATTTGAAACCACGAGGATGCGGATGAGATCGAAAGAAGCAAGTGTAAAGCATAGATATACTGACATTGGATGTTCTGGCACTAAAAATAGCGTGCTTGAAGAACGAAACATGGGAATTAGAATAGAACATAGAAGTACAAGCCAGAGACATGTGAGTAATAGTTCGAACCATATGGTCCAAAAACAAACTACAGGACATTTAAAAGGTTTTGACTATTTGTTAGCAAAACAATATGCTTTTTCAGACAATGTAATAGTAGATAAAATACACAAGAATAAGAATGATGAACAGAATGTGTACGATGGTACAGTGAAGGATATGATTTTTAAGTTTGAAACAAAAATGTTTGATACAAAGAAACTGCAACTTGAGAATGGTTATTTATCTGAATGTTTGAATAAGAAAATAATACCTAAGGGTCTCAGAATTTACAAATTTCCATTTGGTTTGGACTATGATGATTCTTTAATAGCAGAATTTACAGAAATGTTTGACAAATATGGTATGGAATTAATTGGGAAAATAATAAAAAACAATGACAGAAAGCTTAGTATATTGACAGGAGAAGCAGAAATTTTAGA
This sequence comes from Protopterus annectens, assembly GCF_019279795.1. NCBI lineage: Eukaryota > Metazoa > Chordata > Ceratodontiformes > Protopteridae > Protopterus > Protopterus annectens. The sequence goes on along the minus strand of NC_056731.1, from coordinate 1,671,661,312 downwards.
TGGGAAAATTAAAAATGACCTTCTATTCTCTGAATATGAAGGGGTGTATTATAGAAAATTAGATAATATAGATTTTAAATGTAATAAAATATTTGAAACAAAATGTAAGAAAATGAAGAGAGATTTAGATGAATACAGGGAGAATAGGGCATATGTGACTAAGAGAGATAGTATAGAGAAAAATAATAGAAATATTTTGAACAAGAACTTTAATGGGCAAAGAAAAAAGCAAAGATTAGTACCTAAAGGAAGTTATTACAACAAAGAACAATTTAATAAAGATTCGTATGAATTTCAAACTTTTCAGTACCAACAAGAATAGGATGTGGGGCTGGAACAAGAAAGAAAGCAATGGACAACAGGATGGAACAGAAAGAACAGGAACAGGAAGTAGGGGAAAATGAACAAATATTAGAAAATGGAGTAGTAAATACTATGAAAGGATACCATATTTACAACTATGCAGGGATAGAATTAACACCTGAACACTTTGAATTGTGTATGGAAGGGTTAAAATCTGTCCCAGCTAAGCAATTTGACTACACTGACACCATTATAGAACTAAAAATGTTCCTAAGAAAGTTAAATTTGGCCTATATGTTTCAAGACAAAATTAAAGTTGAAAGGAGAAAAAATAACAATATGGAACCTAGTAATAAAAGTGTATATAATCCACCTTTAGACCCCACCTTAAATGTTTTGGAAAAAGCAATTATGGAAGATATTTATAAATTGAAAAGTAAAGAGCAGCATACTCTTAAAAATAAAAATTTGACTTACAAAGAAATGAAGTCATGCAAAAGCTTAAGAATGATAGAGCTATAAGAGTTATGCGACCAGACAAAGGGGGAGGGATGGTTTTCTTTGATACATTGGAATACTCCCAAAAAATCTTTGAAATGCTGAACGATCTAGAAACATATCAACCAGCATCTCTTAATGAGATAAATATTAGCAACAAAAGAATAGACTACTACTTGGAAGATTATCTCCTAGAGGAAAGAATTACAGGAGAAATACATAAATATTTAAAAGTTTTACATCCAAAAGTAGCTACCATTTTTGGGATACCAAAGACCCACAAAGACTTGGAAAATTTAAGTTTTAGACCAATTGTGGATGGACAAGGTTCAAAAATGTATCCTTTTGGAGCAACTATAGATAAGTGGTTGAAACAACAGGTCGTGAACAGTGACCATATAATAAAAGATTCTTGGGATTTTTTGGGAAGAATTAAGAAAGAGATGTGGGATAAAGATGTAATATTCTTAACTACTGATGTAGTGGAATTATTTACATCCATCCCAAAACAGGAGGGATTAGACATTTTTAGAGATTGTCTACATAAGAACACAACTTTAGATCAGGACAAACAAAACTTAATAGTAGAATTTATGGAAATTGTCTTAGATTTCAATTACATTATGTTTGATGGAGAATATTACAGGCAGCATAGGGGCATTGCAATGGGAGCTTCTTGTGCACCTGTTTTTGCCAATCTTGTGCTTCTACATTGGGAGCAAAAAAAATGTGTTCAGTAGTGACTTCTTCCAATATATGAGACTTTATGTTATATTTTTGGACAACATATTTATTTTATGGAAAGGTCCTGAAAATATGATCAAAGAAAAAAAATCTGCTTTTACTGTATTTGTGTTTCTTCCTACTTTATTTTGCTTTTGCGTCATCTTAAAAGTACTCAATAGTATTTATTACTGATTGGTGTAACTCACTCTAAGCCTTTTAGTTTAAGCACTTGGGCTTCAGACCAGTTGTTTTACATTAAGAAGGTTTGTGCTCTGCACTGTAGTGGCAGGACAGGTAGCTTACATCCTTCTAAGTTGGGAACTGCTGATTGAGGGCTCAGTGTTTGTTATTCTAAAAGTGTATTAATTCTGGTTTAAGCACTTGGGCTTCAGGCCAGTTATTTTACATTAAGAGGGTTCGTGGTCTGCACTCTTGTGGGAGGAGAGGCTGGACTCTGCCCTTTTGAGCTGAGAATTTCTGATTAAAGGCTTATAGTGCCTGCATATTTGAACTGCTTCTTACTAAATTGGTACACCTTGTTTGCTGTAGCATAGACTAGATCCAGGCCTGCTGAATCTAGCTTTGTTTGTATAACTTGAGCACTAATCCAGGCATTCTTTAAAGTATTCAATTGTATTTATTACTGCTTGGTAGTAACTTGATTAAAGTGTAGCTATCATTCTAAGTCTTTTGGATTAAGCACTTGGGCTCAGACCAGTTGTTTTACATTAGGAAGGTTTGTGGCCTGCACTGTGGTGGCAGAACAGGTAGCTTACATCCTTCTAAGTTGGGAACTGCTGATTGAGGGCTCAGTGTCTGTTATTCTAAAAGTGTATTCGTTCTGGTTTAAGCACTTGGGCTTCAGGCCAGTTATTTTACATTAAGAAGGTTCGTGGTCTGCACTCTTGTGGGAGGAGAGGCTGGGCTCTGCCCTTCTGAGCTGGGAATTTCTGGTTAAAGGCTTATAGTGCCTGCATGTTTGAACTGTTTCTTACTGAAATTGGTACACCTTGTTTGCTGTAGCATAGACTAGATCCAGGCCTGCTGAATCTAGCTTTGTCTGTATGCTTGTTTGCTTGTTATTTCCCTGAAACGCTAATTCCACCTAAAACGCGGCTTTTCAGCACTTCTGTGGATCCCTAGTGACATCTGCATTGCTTACTGTACTTATTTCCTTGTTTCACTTGAAAGAAAGTTACGGTTTGTCATTTTTACATTTAAGTTACCTGTAACACATTACATTTAAGTTACCTGGCACTTGCTCACTAAAGCAATTATATAAGTCAGCACTAAAAAATTAAAAGCACTACACCCTCACAAACTCCCCTTGAGTACCTTGTTCCCCACTGGCCCTTTTTTTTCAATTATAAAGGGATTCCCAATAGTATTCTAGCATGACCTAAGGTCAGTTGTCAATCTCGTCTCCGGTCCAGCTGGTGAATCTGGGAATCTTGAGGCAATGTTACAACTGCCTCATGTACACAGACAACCCTCTCCTCCTCCCAACAAATTCCAACACATGTGAGAGATGCAACCATATAGCCAAACTGGAGGCTAAGCTCTCTCAACTCAGTACTGGTGAAACCAGTCAGGAGGAGAAGGAAATCACACTCACTACAATTCCAGTCTCACATAGACCTACCATGACAGCAAACCAAACACATAAACACACAAAAACATACTCGCAGGCTCTAAATAAAAATCTGCCTAAGCAGCAGAGACCTCCAAAGCAGACACCCAAGCAACCGCTACCCCAAAACAAAACACGTGCAACACATAGCTCACAAAGCCAGTGTGCTGAACAGTCACAGCCCTATATTTAAAAATAGACAATATGTAAAAAAAATATATAAGAATCAATATATTTAAAAATAGACAATATGTAAAAAAAATATATAAGAAATGGTTTAGTATAGTATAGTATAATATAGAAAAATGAATATATAAAAAATGTATATATGTATATATATATATATATATATATATATATATATATATATATATATATATATATGAAAAATAAAACCATGTTTACTCATAAATATACGTATATAAATATATAGAATAAATAAATATACATATGCAAATATATATACATAAATAAATAAATAAATATATACATATTGCATAAACCTGTGTGTACTATTCTAAAAAAAACATTTTAATAGGTATTAATTAAGAAAATAGATATATATATACAAATATAAATATATAAATATAATTCATATTAAATAAATACTATATTAACAACAATTAAAAACAGCAGACCATATTATCAAAAAACTTCCCCACATTACTTTATTACATTATATCTGTGTTTGTTTGTATTATTCTGCAGATTTATTGGTTTGTTATTTTGGGGTCCGTGGCTAATACTTTAAGTGCTGGAACAATAGAAATGTGATCATTTAAACCTTTTTCACAACTTGCATCTAATTTTAGCTGCCATATCATTTCCCTGTATTCCACTTTAGTCTCCCAATCACCTCCTCGTTCTGGGTATCCCACTACTTCAAGTACCCAGAATTTAAAATCAGCCTTTACACATTTCATGGCGTGCCTATATAGCGCATTGTTCTCATTATGTCTGTTTATATCTCTAATGTGCTCGTAAATTCTATTTTTTAACTGTCTTTCTGTTTTTCCCACGTAATAACTTTCACTCACTACAATTCCAGTCTCACATAGACCTACCATGACAGCAAACCAAACACATAAACACACAAAAACATACTCAGAGGCTCTAAATAAAAATCTGCCTAAGCAGCAGAGACCTCCAAAGCAGACACCCAAGCAACCGCTACCCCAAAACAAAACACGTGCAACACATAGCTCACAAAGCCAGTGTGCTGAACAGTCACAGCCCTTAAGGCTAAAAAACACACCTGATACACTTGTAATAGGTGACTCTATCATCAACCAAAAGAAGAACAACTACTAAATAAACACAAAGGTTCCGGCACTATGAAGGTTATCCTGAATTCCAGAGATGCAGGCAAATCACTCCAAGATGTAATAAATCCTTTTATTACGAAAAGCAAAACACATCCAAAAATGAAATCGATTAAGCGCTTTCGTCTCCACTAACGGAGACTTCATCAGAATGAATTGTTACACTTCAACTTTCCTTTTATATGCATCAATATTACAATCATTAAACAATAAAACAATAAAACCATTAAGCAATGAAACCATTGCCCTGTTAACATTTCTTCCATTTAAAGACACATACATACGTTAAAGACATGTTACGAATAAAGACGCTTTTTCTTAATATTTAGGATGATAATTCATCATATTACAAATAATTAATGAATAACCCTGTTAAAAACTTGAATTATTATTTCAAAATAAAGAATGAAGAATAAAAATAATGATAAAGACTCTGATTTTCAACATAAAGGAAGCTTAAGTGATTTATCAATACAATAGGTTACGACCTGAACCCAGGGACCTGTAATTCAAAAGATAGAGATACAAATGTTTGTGAGAAGCCTTAGTATCACACAACATTGGTGATACTGTTAATAATGTATATATAAATAGCTAAAAAGCTAAAAACTATCCCATATGCATATACCTTATTGCCTTTTCTACTAAAAATGTTTGTACTAAAAATTGTCTATGCTTATGTAAAATATATGATTTATAGGAAGATGTGAAGGAATTCATATTTGTATAAGAAAAAATATATTTAAAAATAGACAATATGTAAAAAAAATATATAAGAATCAATATATTTAAAAATAGACAATATGTAAAAAAAATATATAAGAAATGGTTTAGTATAGTATAGTATAATATAGAAAAATGAATATATAAAAAATGTATATATGTATATATATATATATATATATATATATATATATATATATATATATATATATGAAAAATAAAACCATGTTTACTCATAAATATACGTATATAAATATATAGAATAAATAAATATACATATGCAAATATATATACATAAATAAATAAATAAATATATACATATTGCATAAACCTGTGTGTACTATTCTAAAAAAAACATTTTAATAGGTATTAATTAAGAAAATAGATATATATATACAAATATAAATATATAAATATAATTCATATTAAATAAATACTATATTAACAACAATTAAAAACAGCAGACCATATTATCAAAAAACTTCCCCACATTACTTTATTACATTATATCTGTGTTTGTTTGTATTATTCTGCAGATTTATTGGTTTGTTATTTTGGGGTCCGTGGCTAATACTTTAAGTGCTGGAACAATAGAAATGTGATCATTTAAACCTTTTTCACAACTTGCATCTAATTTTAGCTGCCATATCATTTCCCTGTATTCCACTTTAGTCTCCCAATCACCTCCTCGCTCTGGGTATCCCACTACTTCAAGTACCCAGAATTTAAAATCAGCCTTTACACATTTCATGGCGTGCCTATATAGCGCATTGTTCTCATTATGTCTGTTTATATCTCTAATGTGCTCGTAAATTCTATTTTTTAACTGTCTTTCTGTTTTTCCCACGTAATAACTTTCACTCACTACAATTCCAGTCTCACATAGACCTACCATGACAGCAAACCAAACACATAAACACACAAAAACATACTCAGAGGCTCTAAATAAAAATCTGCCTAAGCAGCAGAGACCTCCAAAGCAGACACCCAAGCAACCGCTACCCCAAAACAAAACACGTGCAACACATAGCTCACAAAGCCAGTGTGCTGAACAGTCACAGCCCTTAAGGCTAAAAAACACACCTGATACACTTGTAATAGGTGACTCTATCGTCAGGCACACTGACGTCCCGCTCACCAGGCTGAACAAGGAGAAGGTCACGGTGAGCTGCCTGTCGGGCGCTAGGATCCGCCACATAACACAAGCACTCAGGTCACTCCAAGGCAAGTACAAATATGATTCCATCATTGTCCATGCTGGTGTGAATGACCTGAGACGTACCTCCCTGGACTACATGAAAAGAGACATAGAGGAGCTCTCTGAGCATGTGGCCCAGGCCGGTATGACCCTGACCTTGAGTAGCATCTTACCCTCGCCAAGAATGATGCCACAATATGAAGACAAGATGATCAATTTCAACAATTGGCTTAAGTATTGGTGTCATTCAAAGGGGATCCAATGCCTGTCAGCCTGGGATGACATGCTCGACAAGCCACGATGCTTCACTAGGGACAGCTTGCACCTGTCACCCCTGGGCTTTCGGATATTGGCAAAGGCTCTTGCTACCCCCATAGTGCCTTTTTTAGGCAAGGCTCAAAAGACAAACCCACCTCCATAGGTATCACAAGGGATAAGAAACTAAGAGTAATGCTACTCAACGCCAGAAGTCTAAACCTTAAGATGCATGCACTCGAAACTCTCCTTAGCATAGAGAACATTGATATCTGTGCAGTAACAGAAACCTGGTTCAAGGCTCCCAAGAGCACCCCAGCACTGCCAGGTTATACCTCATACCATGCTTTTCGGCCCCAAAACTTGGACCGAACCAGAAAAGGAGGGGGAGTATCAATATTAGTCAAAGATACCCACACCTCCAGGTTGGTGGCACAGCACGAAGCATCGGAGACTATCCATGTGCAACTAACAGTGGGTAAATCTGCCTTCCAGTTTATAGCCTGCTACAGACCACCCTACCAAACCCAGGAACTCCACTCAGCCTTCCTGAGAACACCGGAAAATATGAAGGTCTCTCCAAACACCATTATATTGGGCGACTTCAACTACCCAAACATAGACTGGGAGCATTACTCTAGCTCCAACACCCTAGCTCAAAGGTTCCTAGAATTTATAAACTCAAATGCTTTGGAACAACTTGTTACCACTCCCACAAGAGGGGAAAACATACTGGACCTGATCATCACCAACATGGGGACTCTATGCTCCAGACCAGAAGTTCATCCCTCACTGGTAAGATCAGACCATAAACTAATCTCACTGGATATTCACATTCCGACCCCACCCCCTGCCCAGAAAACCACAGTGAAAAACTTCTCTAAAGTAAATTTCACACTCCTCAAAACCGATGTGGAATCCTTCAAAGCCCCCGGGCCTGTGGAAAATACGGCCCAGACCACAGAATCCTTTATAAACGCATTCTATGAACACCTTCAGGAATGCATGGATCATGCAATCCCAAATAAAACCAAGACCCAATCCTCCAAAGGCAAACATCTTGTCTGGTGGACCCCAGCCATAAACAAACTATACAATAGAAGGAGGAAGCTACTACATGATAGAGCAAAATCCCAAAAAGGGAAGGCATCTCTGATCAGTGTTAGCAAAAAACTACAGGCACTCATAAAATCGTCTAAGGCCAGCTTCAAGAGAAAAATTGCACAGGACACTAAGGATAATCACAAGGCTTTCTTTAGTTATGTTAGGAACCTGGGTGGGAATTCCCAGATATGCTCAGAATTGGTCCAAAATGACAAAAAATACACCGAGCCCACAGACATTGCCAACATCCTAGCTTACAGGTTCAGTGCAAACTTCTCCCCCCCTCCCCACCAAAAGGGCAAATATCTATCCCAGCAGAGTGCTGCCCCCCTGACATCTCAGATGCTCAGGTAAGAGCCGCCCTCTCCAACAACACAGCATCAATGGGACCAGACGGTGTCCAAGGCTGCGTCCTACATAAACTCCAAGAAGAGCTAAACCCAAACATAAAACTACTGTTCAATCTCAGCCTTACCACAGGATATGTACCCAAAGAGTGGCGTACAGCAACAGTGGTCCCTCTTCACAAAGTTGGTGCCTCAACGGATCCTGGAAATATCGCCCCATAAGCCTGACTAGCTTGGTCTGCAAAGCTATGGAAAGGATCATCATGGAACTCATAAAAAAAGATATTGGGGACCTACAGACACTGGATCCTACCCAGTTTGGCTTTGTTAAGGGCAGATCCTGCCTCTTAAACCTGGTCGATTTCTTTGAAACAGTTGCCAAGGCCATTGACGAGGGGAAGGTGGTCCACACAGCCTACCTGGACCTCGCAAAAGCCTTCGATACAATACCCCACTCGGGCATTATAGATAAGCTCAACAGCTTAAATATAAACCCCTATGTCACTAGATGGGTTGCAAACTGGCTCAAGGACAGAACCCACATGGTTAGAATTGCTGGACCCATGTCATACTCCAAACCAATTACAAGTGGCATCCCACAAGGCTCAGTCCTGGGACCTCTCCTTTTCGGTATATATTTCTCGGAGGTACAGGCTAACAAGGAAGGACTGTGGCTGACCAAGTTCACAGATGACTGCAAACTGGGCGCTATAATCAACTCTCCAGCCGACACAAGCATTCTCCAAAAGGGCCTCATAGAAACAGACAACTGGTGCCAGAACCATGGCCTCAAGCTAAATGCCAAGAAGTGTATAGTCATCCCCTTTGGCAAAAACAAAGGGCCCACAAATTACCACATAGGTGGTAATCCATTAAGTACAGAAGAAGTAATTAGGGACCTGGGGACCCAAGTTGATAGCAGTCTCTCATTTGACAACCACATGGCCAAAGTGGTTAGAAAAACATTTTGTATAGCCCACCTAATCATGAAGGGATTCACATCTAGATCAGGGGAGGTCATTGTGCCTCTTTACTCATCTCTCATCAGGCCCATAATTGAGTACAATGCCCCTTTTGGGATGTACCTTACCAGACACCTGCAGCAACTGGAAAGACCCCAAAAGTACCTCACCAAGAGGATCAAAGGGCTCAAACAGATGCCATATGCTGCCTGGTTAAAGAAACTCCAGCTCTACTCAGTGGCATACCACCTGCTCAGAGGCGATCTGTGCCTGACGTATAAAGCCATGTCCAACCCGGAATTAATGGACATGCTGCACCTCAGAAAATCCAAATCCCATCGAGCTACGTGCTCGAGAGACTTGAACCTCAGCACTGAAATAAATAGGACATGCTGGAGGGACAGATTCATAACCGAGAGGCTCCCTTCACTCCTGAATAAAATCCCAGTCCAGGTTAGGCAGAGTCCCTCATTGACTCTCTTCAAGAGGAATCTTGATGAGTGGATGGGAGATAGTAGGTTTACCCTGGGTATCACTTCTGTGTCACTGTTAGACAGAGGCACAGTATACTAACCTCGAAAAAGGGCATAGCAAAATTAATTTAAAATGGGTGGTGAAAGCCAAACACACTCTGGCTAGGCTTATAAATGCCCTAGGGCAGATAGCCTAGTATGAACCTATGAACCTATAAAAGTACGGGGTTTTTAAAGTTTACATAGGTGCATAACAAAAAGGGAATAAATTATTTGGACACATACATAGAAAAGAATAGAAATTGCTTCAAATCTAAGATATACAGGAAACCATCTTATAGCAATTCTTACTTGCAATATTCTAGTGATCACCCGATTAGACAAAAACATAGTATTGTTAAGGGACAACTAATTAGGGTAGCCCGGATGACCTCAAAACAGGAAGACTTACAAGAGGAATTAAGAGAAGTAGCCCTTATGTTTCAAGAAAGAGGGTATCCAGTGAAAATAATAAATGAATATGTGCAGTACATTCTAGATGAATGGGGTAAGAAATACAAGCCACTATTAGGAAACAACAATGCTTTGAGTGAAGGAAGGGAGATAAACAACACAGATAATAATAATAATAAAAATTATGAAAGAGCTATGATTGTTCCATTTGGTGGCTATGCAAGGGAGGTAGAAAAAATTATTAAAAAGAACTGGGCCATCCTAAGAAACAACCCCAAGCTATGGAATATAGTAGGAAGTAAACCTAATTTTGTATATAAAGTTGGTCCAAATTTGAAAAAGAATTTTGAAATGCCCATTAAGATGAACAACAAATATGGGGCCACAAAGTGTGGTAACTGTTCACAGTGCAGATATATTTGTACAGAGGAAAAAATAAAAATCAACAACTATTTGAAAAATGTAGTGAAACCAGAAAGAGGAAACTGCCAAACTACTGGAGTTATTTATCTGGCTTTGTGTGAATCCTGCCCCAGTTTCTACATAGGCAAAACAGAGAGAAAACTGAAAGAGAGGATATATGAACACACATACCAGATAAATACTAAGAACTCCAACAATGCCCTATATAGACATATTAGTAGTACTCAGGACTGTAAAGAATTTAGATTCGGTATTTTAGAGAAAATATTAAGAAATCCAAGGGGTGGGGATTACAGAACATATATTGAAGAAAGGGAAACAAAATGGCAAATTAGATTACAAGCAAGCCTGTCCCCGGGACTAAATGAAATGATATCCATAAAGCCTATATTAAATAAAAAAGTGGAATTTACAAAATGAAGAAGTATGTTTTTATGGCAATAAGTGGAAGTGACAACACCTGTTTTATGTTTAAAAGTTTTTATTTATGTATTAATAATAAAAAATATTTATATAATTTTTAACATGATTTTAGTAAGCACCTTGCACTTTAAATTCATCCTATCAATTTTGTAATAAGTGACATCATAGTTTGATTAAAGTATTTATAGGGGAAAAGGGGAATGAATGTAGATTCTGATGAAATCCCTGTATGCAGGGAAGAAAGCGCTCAATCGTATGTAATTATTAATAAAGATCTTCATTGTGTGTTTTCCAACCGTGACAGTGTTGTTTTTAGTATTACTAAGTGGACTTGACACTGTTTGGCTCATTTGTGAGTAACTTTTCATGGATAAAATTATTGTTTATCATGGATGAATGTAAATATTGTAAATAGTTTTGTTATTATTTTATTGTATTTGTTATATGTACATTTGTATATGTTTATAATGAAAACAAAATAAAAATGTTTTTGGAAAAAAAAGAAAGGCAGCTCAAATAATAAAAAATAAGATTATGTGCACAGATCCCAGCTTAAACAAGTGTCAGCTTCTGGTGCATGAATTGATACAAGGACTGGAAATATGCGGTGTACAGGGATCTACCTGACATGGTCGACAGTTCATATAATCGACACTCATTTGGTCTACAGTTCATTTGGTCGACAAGCAGATTTGCCCCCTTCCCCAATGTTGTGCAACCCTGGAGTTGATATATATAGTTAGGGGGGGGTGTGAGGGGCACAGCCTCCCACATTGGGGGGGTGTGGGGGGTGAAGCCCCCCTCCTAAAATGCTTGTCGATCAAATAAACTGTCAACCAAATAAACTGTTGACTATATGAATTGCCAACCATGTCAGGTAGATCCGGTGTACAGTGCTCAGCACATGGAAACATTCATACCACAGGACTAGGATAGGCTGTAGGGGGTGGGCAGCCCCCCAGTAGAAAGAAAAAAATAGTCCACAAAAAACAAGCTTAAACCATGGAAAAAGCATAGATACAATAAAGTCAAGTGTTCAGGATAAGGAAGAGATTATTTATTGTTACTAATGCACAGAAAAATTAATTTCCAGACATCAAAAGTATAAAGCATAAAAATCAGATCAGAAGGTGAAATATAAAAAGAAAGCAGCTAGATAGAAATTAAACAAATATAAAGTGACATAATAGAACATTTAAAGGGAAGCATTTTCTGTGGAAAACTCAGACACAGGCAATATCACAACATAACGGGCCTATAAGTCTCCATCTGCTGCTGCAAACTTATTGCTCCATCACAACATGATAGGCCAATAAGGATCTAGCAGCAGATGGAGTAGGATGCATCTGAAGAAGATACACAAGGGAAGGCATTCTGTAGACTTGCACAAAAGCAAATTTAGAATTGCACACCAAGGGAAAGAGCAGGAAACAGTGGAAACTCTGATACAGGTAATATTGCAACATATTTCAACATAATGAACCTGTGCCACATGAAGGAATATTAGATGGAGAAGCATATATCTGAAGAAAACATGACACAGTAATTGGGACTATTGTGAGAAATTCCTGGGATATAACAGAAATAATTAGGATATACTACTGGCCAGCTGAATCACAAAAATGTAGAAAAACAAAGGAAAAGAAGGGAATAAACACAACACCACCAGGGTAGCATCAAATAAGGAAGACTATAAAGCAAATAAGACGGGAAGTGTTACTGTTAGAACAGTAAAGAAAAAGGATCAGATCACCAACCATTCTTAGAAAGATAGACATGCTAAAAGCAACACAATATTAAAATATTAAAATAGAACACAATATTAAAATAGAACAGGATTTATCATATAGTATTTCCAATAATAAGTTAAAAATTCCAGTGCAAACCGGAAAAAAAGAAGGTATGCAGATAAATACAAACTAAGAGTACAAACCAAACAATTTATAGATGACCCAAAAAGATTTTACAGAGAATTGGGAAAGAAAGCAAAAGTAATAGAAGCACCACAGCAAGGTCTCAGGGATAACAATTAAAAGGGGGATGCTTCTGGATGATTCTTTGTCACCACTGCTGTTTTGTGTTGCCCTTAACCATGAAGCTGTTTACTTAATAAACTAAGCTATGGTTATAAATTAAGTTCCAGACACTAGTCTTGTACAAAGACACCCCATCTGCCTTTTGTAGATGTTTTAAAATTGTATGGTTCATCAGATGAGGATCTTGTGGCACAGCTGAAAATGGTTAAAACTTTTTCATATCATATAAGAATGACATTTGGTCTTGATAAATGTGCAAACGCAACGTTTATGGCAGGAAAGATGCAGCACCAAGAAAGTATCAGCCTGGAACAAGAATGTGATATAAAGGAATATGAGCAAGAGGGAGTGTATATATATTTGGCAATAAACAAATGGTTGTCAATAAAACATGAACAGTTGCTAACCGAGCATAGTAAGGAAAACTCCAGAAGACGATTTTAAAAAAAATTGTATATTAAAAAACTGCAATGAACCAGGTATGCTACAACTTAGAAAACAATAAAACAAGCATAAGCTAAAGAACAAGCCAACTCTTCCAATATACTGTTAAGCACTTTCATCTGATTATTCAACAGACTTCTTCAGAACATATAGTTTACTTCTCCAATAACCACTTATATACTACCTTTGTCAAATTACTTAGCCAATCATAGTTCTTAATACATCCTCAGTCTTAGAAAACATTGTATATTTAAACTGTCATTTAATCCATGAGTAATGTTTGTTTTTAGCTCAATTTGCCAAACCATTTCCCTACACTCTAAAAGGGAATCTATATAACCCCCTTGTATCTTTTCATTAGCATTTTGTAAACCATAAAACTAAAACTTTTTAAAACATGTACAAACCATGGCATGCTTACCTAAAGTATTTGTAACACTCTTATTTTTCATTGCATTAACATGTTCCCTTTTTTTGACAGCTAGCTTCCTATCGTAATACAAATTACAGGTGGAACATGATGCAAAGTACATTACTCTTTCTGACAAGCAACTGAACCTATCCTGCAGTCAAAACACTCTATTCCTATTTGGCAAGATGACATTTTCCCTTTATTAATATATCTACACCTGGAAAAACCCTTACAGGCATAGGTTCCAAAATTCTCTTTATAATTATACTCTCTTTCTCCTTCTAACATTTCCTTAACATTACCTGTGTTGCTATTAATAACTGTTGGCATCTCTATTATTTCTTTGAATCATTTTCCAGTTATTTCTAGTGATGTTTTTAAAATGAATCAGAATCTATATCCAATAGGGCATGACCACCTATAATTCTTTGTCATATTTTCTTCATTCATTACAGTAGTGCACACCCTGTTAGCCTGAAAAGGGTATAATTAATGGTATAGATAAAGGTCAAGCTATTACAGCATTAATGTTAACTAGTAAGGAAAATAACTTCTTAGAAGAACTAAAAACTTTGGAAAGCATGTTTATGGAGACATTTTATAACAAAGGAGTTTATCAAGGAAATTAATAGACCAAATGATAGAAGAAAGGAAGAAAAGTTATACTCCAGTAGCAAAAGTGGTAGTGGGAACAGAATACAGAAAATATACACACCCCTAGATTAAAAGACAGTTTAAAATATAACATGTCTTCTAAGACTGGTAATGTGGTTATTAGAGAAGTAAATGTTGCGCTCTGAAGAAGAATAAAGAGATGAAAGCGCTTATCAGTATATTGGGAGAGTCAACAAGCTACAAATCAAATTGCTATTCTTGCTCTAACTTACAGCTTTGCTGAAAATTGACTGGTCCCAAACAGCATTGAATCAATTAGACACAAAAACAAGAAAATGCTTCATGCTTTTCAAATGATACATAGTAAAAATAGTGTTTACCAAGATTATATATCCCTCAGATGATAGGAGGTATGGGCCTCCTTCAAAGTGACTACATGTATTAGTCTGCAATTGTGGGACTGAATATGTATTTGCCTGCTTTGTCAGATCCCAACATAAAAAGTTCTAAAGCATCAGAAAAGATGTATAAGATGGCATCTTTGCTTAGTTCAGCAAAAGCATTTCTATATCAAGTGGGAATGGAAATCAAATGAGAAGGAGACATGAATCAGACAGGAATTGAAAGTGTCAAAAACAAAAGAAGGAATATAAAGAAAAGGATGACAAGAGAAGGAAAAACAAATTGGGAAGTCCACAAATATCGTATCAGATATGGAAAACTCTCAGAACAACCATATGTTGACCAAGATTTGACACAGTAGTGGTTAAAGACAAGTGACTTTAAAGCAAAAGATGAGAGGCTAATAATGGTGACCCAAAATATCTGGCTATGCAGTGCTTTACAAAGTCTGTTGAGAAAGTTCGAGAAACAGACAAATGCAGATTCTATAAAACAGGAATAGAAAAAGTTGCACATTTCATTACTGGATGTGATAGAATCATGGCTGAGGATCTATATACTGAAAGGCATAATAATGTGGAAAGACTGCTGGAGTAGGGATTGTGCCAACATTATAATGTAGACTTAGCTGAGAAGCATTGGAAATATGAACCAGAAAAGACTATTGGCGATAATGAAATGTGGATGACATAGGATCACCCAATGCCAACAACTGGGAAAAATAAATGCAAGGAAATCAGATGTAGCATTCCTGAAAAAAAAGTCAAAGCTAGCATTAATCACTGAAATTACTATACACAGTGATTATAGTGTCTTACATCATGAAAGACACAAGGTCATAAAATACCAGAATTTTCAAGCAGAAACAAGAGCAGTGTGGAAGAAAGATATCTAACCATTACAATAGTAGTAGGAGTAACAGCACTAATAAGAAGAATTTACACTCATATGAAAATATGATAACGATATGTATAATTCCATATGATTTGCAAACGGAAGCAATTCTGGGTACATTAGAGGTGTTAAGAGGAATACTGTAGCAGATAACAAAGACTGAAGCAATACTAATCTCATGAAAATAAATGATGTCCTAACTTAGGAACGGGTTACATTCCTGTCACATATTAGAAAACTAAAATATTTGGAGAAATCAAAAGTAAAGGTAAGATTAAGAAGGTCTAGTCAGAGTGCACTGACAGAACAGCAAACAAATACAAGCCAAGATATGCATTAAACATGTAGCATTCATACCTGAAATACATAAACATATTTTATTTATTTATTTATTTTATTTATTTTACATTTGTTGACCGGGCTAGTCCAACTGGATACATGTCCATTTTCAGTGGAGGCCCGGGGAGAAAAGCTCCAGTAACGTCATACTAAATAATAAACACACTGTAAACATACAGAAACATCTAATATAAAATTTGAAAATAGTTTAAAAAAGACTAAAAAAGTAGAAAGATTTGAGAAAGGCACTTAGAGTATTACAGCATCAGATGAAGTAAAATTTAGAAAAATGACTGTATAAAAAGTGACTAGTACAATCAAGCATGGTGAGTAGTACTCAGGAGTGACAGAGTTAGGAATTAAGAAGAAAAGGTTAGTTTAAAAATCAAATAAATAGAGAAAAAAAAACGTTTGGTCAGGGTTGTTGCAAGAGCATAGCCAGTGGTTAGAGAGGAAAAGTTTTAGGTTAGTTTTAAATAGTGGGAGTGAGGTTAGGGTTGTAAGGTCTTGTGGTAGGAGATTCCATATTTTGATAACTGAATTAGAGAATATGGTGTCTCCTGCTAAGTTATTTGATAAGGAAGTATGAATCAACATTCTATTAGATTCCTCAGGTTATTGTATGGTCTTATGAGGGTAGAGAGCATTGGAGTGTTGTCGTGATGGTATAGGGCTTTGTGGGCGATTGTAAGTTGGTTAAATTGTATTAGGTGAGGTAATTCAAGCCAGCCTAGCTGTTTAAGATTCAGACCGTGATGAGTCCTGTATGGAGAGTTTGTAGCAAATCTGGCAATATTGTTATATGATGTAGCTAGTTTGTTAAGATTATACTTAGAAAGATTAGTGTATATGGGGGAAGCATATAATAGGGTAGAGATTAAGTGGGTTCTAGCTATTATGGTTCTGGCTTCAGGAGTTAGGAAGGATTTGATTCTATAGAGAGATCCTAGTTTTTTGTTAGTAGATTTTATTGTTGAGTTAATGTAAGTGTCAAATTTTAATTGATTGTCAATTGTAATTCCTAAGAGTTTGGTGGTGTGGTCAGGAGAGATAAGGGTACCATTGTTGGATGTAAGTGTGAAATTAAGGGAGGGAGACAAGTGAGTGGGTGTAAAGAGCAGAAGTTTGTTTTTTTGGGGGGTTAATGAGGAGACAGTGATTAGAGAACCATTGCTCTATAGTGGCGAAGGCTTTTTGTGTGAATAAATGAAGTTCAGTTTGGGATGAGCCAAAACAAATGATGATTGAGTCATCTGCATATTGAATGCAGGTTGAATGTGGAGTAGCGAGATGAAGGTCATTTATGAAAATGGAAAACAGTAGTGGACCTAAAATAGAGCCCTGTGGGACACCTATGGAGGTGGGGAGGAGGTCTGAAAGATGGTTTTGCCAGAGAACTGCTTGTTTTCGGTTTTCCAGATAGGATGTAAACCAGTTTATAGCAGGATTGTCAAGGGAGAGGGACTTCAAACAGTGGAGGAGGAGTTGATGATTGACCATGTCAAAGGCTTTAGACAGGTCTACAAAGAATGCTGAAGAAAGAATATTTTCATTGCGTTTTTTGTTGATACAGTTAGTAAAGGATATCAAGGCTGTGGTAGTACTGTGGAATGGCCGAAAACCATGTTGACAGTTAGCTAGGAGATTATGGCAGAGTAGGTGGTTTAGTAATTGTTTGTGGATGCATTTCTCCATTATTTTTGTGAGTGGAGATAGTAAAGCTATCTTGAAAACTCAATGGAGTCACCACCTTTATAAAAAGGAATAATGTGTGAAATTTTCCAGATAGATGGGATAGTGCCTTCTTCTATGGTTCTGTTGATCAGTATGGAGATGGGGTAGGCAATGGCTTTGGCACCTATTTGGAGGTATTCTGCTGGTAATTTATCAGCTGAGGGGGTAGTAGGTTTTAATTTTTGAAGCAAGGAAGAGATATAGGAGGTGGGTATAGGTTTGAGGTGGAAGGGGGGAGGAATGGAGCTTGGAGTAGGTAATTTGGAGGTATCAGGGTTTTGTTGATTTGCTAGATTTAGTATAGCAGAAGTAAAGAAAGTATTAAAGGCATTAGCTGTTTGTATTGGGCAGTCAGGGTTAGAACCTAGTGGATTTGGTGTGGCTATTTTGCCAGGGGATAATAGTGTGTTAATAGCAGTCCAGAATTTTTGTGGTTGTTGAAGGGATGATTGTTGTAGTTGTGTATAAACGTTCTTTTTATCTTGTAGAATAGCTTTTTTTGTCATGTTTCTTTGTTGTCTAAAAGTTTGGTGATCAGTTGTATTCTTTGTGGTACGCCATTTTGCCCAAGATTTATTTCTACTAAGGATTAGTTTCCCAGTATTGTTTGAGAGCCATTGGGCTGTTTTAGTTTTCATTCTTATGGAACGCATTGGGGCATGATGTTCTAGGATTGTCAGGAAAGTGGTATTGAAGTAATTAACTGCTTCATTTATAGAGAGAAACTTAAGAGGTGACCAGCTGCATTGCTTAAGTTCAGTTTGAAACAGTATAGGGTCAAAATGTTTTTTGCTACGGGCTGTTCTGACTGAAGTAGGGATAGTAAAACTTGTTTTATGTCTGATAATATATATTAGAGAGTGGTCGCTAAGGTCATCTGGGAGAGTTCCTGTTGTATATTTTTGCTGTGGACTATTTGTTAGTATCCAATCAAGGATACTTTCTTTATTATTAAGTTTATTTGTTCTAGTTGGGGAGTTTATAGCTTGAGAGAAGCCATGCAGGTTAATAAGGGTGGATGGATTAGTGTGGTTACATAAATTTCAGTCAATATTAAAGTCTCCTAATAGTATTGTTTCTTGGAGGAGATTTAAAGAAAGCCAGTTTAATAAGTCTTCTAGTATAGTAGGATTTTTACCTGGGGGAAGATAGGTGCAGATAATGTTAACTGTTTTATGAGAGTTAAGCTGCAATTCAGAAATAATTATTTCTACATTGTTGTCTGACGGTAGGTTATGAATTGTTTTGCTAATATGAAGTCCAGTTTTATAGAGAATTGCTACCCCTACACCTTTTTTATTTAAGCGGTCTTGTCGAAGGATACTATAGCCTGGGGGGATAATTTCATTATCTTTTATTGTGGGTTTGAGCCATGTTTCTGTTAAGCAGAGGATTTCGAACTGCTGAGCATCTAGAAGAGCATGAATTTGTGGTATTTTGTTGCAAATGCTAAGTATGTTTAGATGGGCTATTGAGAGTGATTTAGAGGGTTTGGTTGATGGTGATGGGATTGTTTTGTATTGGTTCCAGTTAGAGGATGGTGGGGGAGGGTTTGGGCCGGGGTTGGGGTGAATGTTTCCATCTACTAAAGAGTGGAGTAATATAAGGTTGTAGTATTGTGGAGTTTTGCAGTGGTAGTCAAATGATTTTCTGTTGTTAAGAATAGAGTATTTAATATGAATAAGACGGTTATATTTAGCTTGAAAGTAACTGGTTTTGTAGATGGCATTGAGATAGCTTGTAGATAGAGCTGGAGGAGATGTTAGGGTTTGTTTGTAAGGGATGGTAAGAGTAAAAAAGAGGGGTTGTTCATAGGAGGTTAAGAGGTAGGTAGAGGTGAGAGTAGTTAGGAGAGATAGTACTAGTAAAGACTGGTGTTGGTAAGACATGGCAGAGGAGTGTACAATAGGTTTTGGAGGAGAAGAATAGGGATTGATGTTTGGAAGATTAGGCAGGTGAGAGTGGGAGGAGATTATTCTAGAGGGGAGTGGAGATAAACAATTTAGGGTGTGGATGCTAGTGATGTTATGATTGGTTTGAGGAAAAAACGGGGGGTGTTTATGAGGGTATAAGTGTAGAGATGCTGGGGGTGGGTGGGAATTGGGGGCAGGGTAGTGGAGCAGAGTGATCCCGAAGGGCGAATGGAGCGGGAAGACACAAGAGAGTGGTTTAGTGCGGAAAACAATCTATGGAGTGGAGGAAACAGCAGGTAGGTCAGAGAGAGAGTGAAAGTATAAATGGTATAAAAGTCTAACCTATGGAGATATACAGAGTTGGGGTACTAGAGTGTGGTAGAAGTATGGTATAGCAAGGTCAGGGAGGGGAGGATGAAAAATGAACAGGTCAGAGAAAAAGACTCTGTTTAAAAGACAACTAAGTAAGGTATAAGAGAGGTTAGAAGTAAGTCAATGAGGAGCAAATAGGCTAGTGGTAAGGTGCCACCTTGTGGCCAGTTAAATAATTACCAAGACAGGTAGCTACGAAAGGGGCTGATAGGAGGAGGGAGTGAGAGAAGAAAGTATTAAAAAAATACAATAGGAACTGTTGAGCAAGATATTCAATGAGAGTCTGCACTAGTATGGGAGTGGGGATAGGGGGCTATTGGCTGCTGGCAGTCCTTGATAAGTAGGGGGCTTGACCATAACATACAAGAGTCGTGTTAGTTAGAACAAACATATAGGAACAGAACATACTTTCACTGTTTTATTGGGTAGGGTTCTCAGAAAGCTGGAGGGTTGGATCTTAGTTGGTAAATGTTCTGGTCTTCCAGGAGGGTAGTAGGCAGTTATATAGGTGCTTGAAGGATCCACTTAACCAAATCTCAGGTTACGGTCAAGCAACCGATACAGAACGCACAGCAGCCAAGCTGGAAGGGGGAAAGAAAGATGATATTCTCTTATATGTTACATTGTGAGGCTGAGAAAAGTGTTTTAAATGCATTCTATTATCTGTGATGTGGGGATTTAAGTTAGTTAGCCATTGCTGGGATAGAATTTGTAGGTAGATTCTGTAAATAGATGATCTTTAAGTGCATATTTGACACTGATTATTTCCAAGTTTTTGAGGTCTGTAGACAGATGGTCCCATGTAGCAGGACCCAGTCTTGAAAAGTTCTCTAATCTACAGCAGTTCTAAATGGAGGGTATACCAGAGAGACGTTGTTGTCCTGTATACTTCTGAGTTCATAAGGGTTATTTTGTAAAGGTAGGTTCACTATTGGGGGGGGGGGCAGTGACCATACCTTAGAACATTCCAAATGGTATGTAGTGAGATGTGCTAGAACTAAAATGATAAAAAATGGCATATTTATACAGGCTTTATTTTATTAAGTTTTATAATCTCAGATTTTTTCACAGTACTCAGTTGATTACATTTACAATTTTTTTCCAAAATTATGTAAAGGTATATCTTCCAGATGCACTTATTGTCCAGGATGGAGGGGGGTTATGTGTGGACTTGGGAATGGGGGCTATGCATGGGGCTGGGGAGCAACACTCAAAGTTAATTTACAATTCCAAAATCCTGGCTACAGCCCTGGTGAAATAAATGTGAAAGATATGTACTTCAAATTTGTCTCATAGAACTAAAGTCAATATGCAAAGAGGAAATTGAGGAAATGCTTATTTTCTGAAGTGCCTAGAAATGTGGTGGTTGTCTTAGCATTAAGTGTTACTAAAATTAAGTCCCAAATGTTTAGGTTATCTAGGTAAGAATTCCCCTTCAGGACTTTGAGTGAATATAACCAATGCATACTTTAACATTAGCTACAATTGTTGTTTAAAATATTCTAAATCAGTAGTGAGAGACATGTATACATATTACTTTAAAACAGAATGTTGTAGCATACATTGACAGGTACATAATCCATGCCTCTACCTAAAGTACACAAAAACAAAACTTTTGTTCTACAGACCACTGCATAATTGACATATCAGCTTACTCTGTTATTCTGTATGCAGCAAAGTTAAGTAAACAGAGCAGGCAGTTGTGTTATACCATCACCCTAAGAAAAGCTAAATGACTATAGACAAGAAGTAAACGTACAAAATAATTTAAAATGTATCTTAGAGGTATGTTATACCATTACCGTACAAAAAGCTTCAGGATTATAGACAAGAAGTGAATGTACCAAATTGGTTCTCTATATCTAACATTCATTTTGCCACATGTAACATTGTGTAAATGCACATTCACAATATGTATACATAATAAGAGTGTATGGCAAATAAAACAAAACACTTTGACACATTTCCTCTAATTCAAAACTCACTTACTCTAGTTATATCCATTGGCTTTTTTACTACAGAGTAACTCACAGTGCAATGTCTCATGAAATATTAGAAGTATCATTCTGCAACAAAGAGTATGAAACGTCATTACCCCCATCATGCTTTCACTTCACTGCCAAAATAGGATATAAGAAAACAATAAACCAGCATATCTTAAACAAGCAACACATCTATGTATTAATTATTTTAGCAAAAACACACTAAAAACTGTAAACTATACAACAAAGCAATGCAGCTGCAAAAAGCTGAGACAAGCTAACCCGTAGCACAGTGAATGACTGAATTATCAGTATATCCATAAGAAATGATTTTGAAAGACCTGACTGATCAGTCTTTTGATTTGTCAGCATGATAAATAAAAGATAAGCCTGAGGCAGAGCAGGAAAGGAGAGAGAAAGGAGAATGGCGTGTGGGTGAGATGGGTGCTTTAGCAGTGTGTGTAGTGAGGGGGCAGCCTTTTAGTTTTTCATGTTAACAAGTTATGAAGTTTATTTTATTTACTGTGAGCCAAATAAATCAGCAAAACCTGGCTATAGTAAACAGTTTTTGATATTAAATAATCCATCGCTGATAGTACTGAGGCAACCAGATATTGTGAATTACTTTAAGAATTGAAATGAAATGATTTCTGTCAGTAGAATTTGCTGCTGGGAAGATTTTACAGAAGAAATCAGCAGTGAAACAGTTACTGGATATGTCAACTGCTTATAAATAGACCAATAATGAACACCAGTACTTATTTTTTAAAAAGTATGGTGAAACCAGATCTGAGAACATACTGAATAAATAAAAACATCTAGGCCGTATGCTCGCAGTACTGGTTTCCCAAATACTGAAGACATACTGCCTAGCTGATTTTGATGGGAACATACTGAATAAATAAAAACATCTAGGCTGTATGCTCGCAGTACTGGTTTCCCAAATACTGAAGACATACTGCCTAGCTGATTTTACATACTGCCTAGCTGATTTTGATGAGAACATACTGAATAAGTAAAAGTAACTAGGTAGTCTATGTAATTTATTCTTATGTAACTGAGCTGAAATGAGTGAATCTGCTGGTTGAAGACGTTATCCACAAGTTATCCACTGAGGTTATGATGGCTCAAATCAATGAACATTAAGCGGGTTTGTGTTGTGACCTTGCTACTGCTATATTAAGTTTTTACATCAAACACTGTCAGTTGAGCAGAATGAATTTTGAAAATTAAGCTTTCAATAATGTGACAATCGCATAAAATGTGAACATTGATACTAAAGCTGGCTTTGACGACAAACTAGTGTGAGACAAGTTTTTCCCTACTCCATGGCGGTACTGCCTATCCATTGTTATTATTCCTGTGTAACATGTCATTTTGCGATGGCAGGTTGCTCCTCACTTCTCTTCTCTAATGAGCTATGCCTATCTACACTAACATGGCAGTCAGCTATGATATATGCATAAAGAAATGTAGAAGGTTGCTGGGAGAATTCAATTCACCAGTTACCTATAAGGTTTACCAATTTATAAATGATGTATTGATATTATAGTCTTATAATATATTTTATTTAGTGTACCCTTGACAAACCTCCTTATATAGAAGAATTCTTTAAAGCATTGACGTGTATGTATTTCTCAGCAATTGTTTTAGATCTGGGGTCACTCCTGCAAAGTAACCAGTAATTATAAACTTTTTACTGTGCCTCATATTAAAGGCTCTGAGAAGTCAGTATTTGCAGTACATTGTAGAATTCGTTCATGCTAATTGAAGAGAAGCTAAGTGGAAAATCACCACTATAAAGTAATCAGCAATTATCAGGTTTTACTGTGGCTCATATTAAAGGATCTAAGAAGTCAGCATTTGCAGTACATTGAAGAATTCATTAATTCTAATTCAAGGGAAGCTAAGTGGAAAAATGAGGAAGTCACAACATCTTTTATGTTTTGCAGTTAATATTTTTGTTGAAAGTATTTATATGTGCACATGCAAACGAGTATGTGTGTGTGTGTGTGTGTGTGTGTGTGTGTGTAATATATATATGGGTTTACTACAAGTGGTGTGGCTTGCGACACACCTGTACACTATCACTTGCTTGGAAACACAAGTACTCAAACAGCCCTTTGCCCAATTTCCAGTAAGTGCTTAGCCCTCTATAAAACTCTATACCCCTAACTCCAACCCTAAAAACTCCTACCCATTTCCTAACCCCAAGTCCTGGATCTCTAAGTCTAAAACTCCAGACTTTATATATATATATATATATATATATATATATATATATATATATATATCTACATAGGTCTACCTGATAACACCGAAAGCTGGAAACGCCGATGACGACACCGGAAGATTGACAATGGAGATGACCGAAAGTTGAAAATCCCAACGCTGACAACACCGACATGTCAAACAAGCACTAGTGTGTAAGTATGCGGTAGTGACGGACGGCAGGGTTAGGGTTTAGGGTGCAGGTAAGGTAAGTGTGCGATAGTGATGGACTTTAGGGTTAGGGTGCGAGTAAGGTAAGTGTGCGATAGTGATGGATTTTAGGGTTGGGGTGGATTAAGTGAGTTAGGGTTAGGGCGCGGGTCAAGTGAGTGTGCAATAGTGATGGACCTTAGGGTTAGGGTTTTGGTTAAGGTTAGTGCGTGTAGGTTTGTAAGGTTTTTGGTGTGCTTGTGTTGTGTGTGTGCTTTTTGGACAGGGGATTTGTTTTGTTTGTTGACTGTCGGGATTGTGGTTTGTCGGGCATGTGAAGTTTTGTGTTTTTGAACTTTCGGTTTTGTGGTGTCGGTGATTTTGTTGTCAGTGTTTTTGCATGTCGGTGTTTTCAGGTTGACCCATATATATATATATATATATATGTGTGTGTGTGTGTGTGTGTGTGTGTGTGTGTGTGTGTGTGTGTGTGTGTGTGTATATATATATATATATATATATATATATATATATATATATGAATATATATATTATATATCTAAATATATATATATATATATATATATATATATATATATATATATATATATATATATATATATATATATATATATATATATATTTATATATATATATATATATATATATATATATATAGATATAGATATAGATATATATATATATATCATTTTAGGTTCATAGGTTCATAGGATGATTCTAGGCTATTGGCCCGGAGGCCCATACAAGCCTAGCAAAGAATTTAGCCCATGTTTCTCAAAGTCAGCACCTGTTTCCCCTGTCCAGCAGGGACACAGCTGGGATCCCAGGGGTGTATTTTCAGTTTCCCATCCAGTTATCCAGGTTCCTCTTAAAGAGGGCTAGAGAGGTACTCTGCTTGACATGGACAGGGAGTCTATTCCATAGATGGGAGAGTCTTTGGGACACAAATCCATTCCACCAACTAGTTCTATTAATGTCACAGACCAGGATAAGGTCTTGCAGGGGGGGTTGCATGAGTGGAGTTTGACTTACGGATATGCAGCATCTCCATCAAGGCTGGGTCTGAAATGGCCCTGTATGCCAGACACATGCCACCTCTGAGCATTCTATATGAGACTAAGTAAAGGGACAGGCCTTTAGCCTATCTGTATAGGATATATGTTTGAGACCCTGAATTTTCCTGGTCTGGAGCATCTGTGGTCTCTCCAGCTGCTGTATGTGCTTGGCAAGGTAGATGTTGAAGGGGACATTGTACTTGATAATGGGTCTGATAAAGGAGAAGTACAGGGATGTTATGACCTACTTGTTCCTGGATGAAGTACCCTTATTTATGAGGTGGGCCGTGTAGAAAGCCTTCTGTACAATGGAGGCAATGTGGTGCTCAAAAGTCAGGTTGCTATTAACCTGGGTGCCCAAGTCCCTCACGACTGATTGCATGCTAAGTATGTTGTTATTAATGTGATAATTAGTGAGGTTGACATTTTCCCCAAAGGGGATATGATGCATTTCTTGGCATTCAATTTGAGACCATGCTTCTGGGACCAGTCATTAGTTTGGGTAAGGCCAACTTAGAGGATGTTCACATCACTAGGAGAATTTAAGCAAGCGCCCAGCTTGCAGTCATCTGCAAACTTAGTCAGCCACAGACCAATAGTTTTGGCTTGCATCTCAGAAAATTATATCCCAAACAGTAGAGACCCCAAGACCAATCCTTGGGGTACACTGCTAATTACGGGTCTACTACTAGATGTGGCTTCCCCAGTTTTGACTGATTGAATTGCCCTTTCACTGAAAAATATAGCTTTGACTAAAGTACAGATTGTTGGAAAAAAACAACTGAAAGCACATTTGACTGAAATGCCATATCACACACACACACACACACACACACACACACACACACACACACACACACACACACAGGCACATGCAGTTTGCTTCTACGGTCGGTTTTAGAGCTGAGTCAGAGCTATATACTGATGTGGATCATAAGGAAAACATGAGGGTCAGAGATATGGAGAAACATAAAGATGGGTTAGCGGTTCTAGCTGGTGGGAAGTAATATGTCTCAGGAAGTTTTGAGAAATAATTGTTGTTTGTGTTTGATTTTAAGGGTGCTATAAGTTGGAAATAAAGGAGGTGAGGAATTTTCTGAGTATGTGATGGTTGCTAAAGGGAGAAGATGGTAGGACTAGAGGAAGTGACAATACCTGTAGAAGTGAATGGTGGAACTGTTTGTAAAATGTATAAGGTACATTTAATATGAGAAGGATGGTTTGGGGATCACTTAAGTCTGGAGAGTATGTAGGACATGAAAAGTATAAGATAAGGGAGAAGGTTGTTTGTAAGATGACTCATAATTGGGAATCTGTGACAGATGACGTTGGAAGTATTTTTAGCAGAGGTGTAACATCAAGGGATAGTGTTGGCTGACAATAATAAAGAGAGTGAATGATTGTATGTGTGCTCTTACACTGACATCGTTGGTGTGGAGAGGTCAAGAGAGGTCACATGACCATGTGCTTTATAATAAAGATGGAAGTTAGGGTTGTTCTCCTCTTCTGTTTTTAACCAGATTGATTGCCTTCACTTGTGTTTATTTTCCTCTGTAAATGTATGTCTAACCCGACTTTCTTACCCTTAAGATAATACCACCAACAGGTTATGGGCCCAGGAGGGAAGTAGGAAGCTGATGGCACAGACTATGTTTCGATGGATATGAGAAGAATTATGAGTTGTGGGAGACAAAGTTTCTGTGGCACCTGCATTTGCTAGGGCTGAAAGATGCCATTTTGAGAAATGTGCAGTAGGATGCAGAAGACGAGAACGAGGAGGAAGGCGATGACGATGCTGAGAAAAATGAGGATGCATATGCAGAACTAATTCAGTTCTTAGATGACAGTCATGCGAGAGGCTGCAGATGATGGTAGAGAAGCGCTTCAGAACCTGAGAGACCATTATGCTGGAAAGGGAAGCCAAGGGTAATTAGCCTATACACCAAATTAACAAGCCTCCAGAAGGCCATCAGTGAAAGTGTCACAGACTATATTATTAGGGCTGAGACGGCCATTATGGCATTTAGAAATGCTGGGGAAAAGCTCAGTGATGGATTACTAATTGCGATGATCCTGAAAGGGTTGCCTGAAACTTTTAAACCATTTGCAGTACACATCAGGCAAGATGATGATAACTTGGGCTTTGGTGAGTTCAAAACAAGGTTGAGAAGCTATGAACATACCGAGAAATTTAATGCCAATGTAAGTAATGATAATGTGATGAAAGTAAGTGGCCTTGGGGAAAGAGTAAAAGCGGAGATTATATGCTATGGCTGTGGCCAAAAGGGACATAAGGCACGAGAATACCAGAGAGAATATATAGGCCAGAGATAGTGGTGTAGTTTGTGTAAAAACTCTAGCCACAAGGACAGTAACTGTAGACGAAAGAAGAAAGACAGTGTGAAACAAGCAACTGATGTGGATGATTACATATTTGTCTTCAGAATAAACAAGCATCAAATTTGTGAGTTAAAACAGAAGGGATTAATGCTGGACACTGGTGCCACGTTACACATAATTAACGACCTGAAAAAGTTTAAATGCTTTGATGCAACTTTCCAATGAGAGGAACATTAGATGACAGAACAAGAACCTGTGGAGCTGCACAAAAGAGAGGTAATGCAGAGGTATGGCTGCTAGACACCAAGGGGGGCAAAGTAAAGGTGATGATGACTCGGGCGCTGTATGTCCCGATGTATCTACAAAGCATTTTTTCTGTTAAGGCAGCAACGTCCAAAGGAGTTTTGATCAACTTTAAACAAGGCCAGGACCAACTCATCTACAAAAACGGCACCAGGTTTGACATAATTGAGTGCGATATACTCTATTATTTAGACACATATTATGAAGAAAACGATAGTGAGATACATTATGATGCATCTCAGAGCTGTTATGACATTCAAGCATGGCATAAAATGCTTGGTCATTGTAATTTCGAAGATGTGTCAAAATTAGAAAAAGTGGTAAAAGGAATGAAAATTAAAGGTAAAGTTGAGAGACCTAACCTGGATTGTGAAACCTGTATGCAAGGGAAATTTGTACAGAGCAGAAACAGAGAACCAGATGCAAGAGCAAAAGTTGTGTTTGAACTAGTCCATACTGATTTGGCAGGCCCAACTGAGTCAGTAGCAAAATACGGCTTTAAGTACACTTTAGCATTTACTGATGATTACTCGGGTGTAACATTTGTCTACTTTCTGAAAGCCAAGAGTTATACAGTCAAGGCGACTGAAAAGTTTATTGCAGATTCAGCTCCTTATGGGAAGGTAAAGTGTATCAGATCAGATAATGGCACTGAGTTCATGTGGAGAGACTTTCAGTCACTATTGAGTAAAAATGTTATAAGACATGAAACGTCTGCACCTTACTCACCCCATCAGAATGGGACGGCAGAGAGAAATTGGAGAACACTCTTCAAAATGGCAAGGTGTATGTTGATAGAGAGTGATTTACGTAAAGAGTTGTGGACATATGCAGTAATGACTGCTGCTTTTATTCGCAACAGATGTTATAACAGGTGCATGGGGCAGACCCCATTCTTTATGCTAACAGGGAAGAAACCTGATCTTTCAAGGATGAGAGAATTTGGATCAGTGCTTTATGCATACAGACAACATAAAAAGAAGTTAGACCCAAGATTTGATAAGGGGATCTTTGTCGGATATAATAAAAAAGGCCCATCATATCTGGTTTATTATCCAGACACAGGAAGGGTCCTTAGACACAGGTTAGTCAAGTTCTTTACTAAGTATGTAGCTGAATGCCAGATTCAGACAGACCCAGAAGTGATAGATGAAGATTTTAATACCAGATGAAGTGTGCATGTTAAGTCAGAATCAAAAGCTGACAGTCAAGACACAATAGTAAGGCAAGAAGAGGAAAGGCAGGATACACACTACTCTAAAAGAGAGAGAAAACCACCTGCATACTTGAAAGACTTTGAGTGTAAAGTTGAAAACGACGATTATGTAACAGTTAATGTTGACTGTTGTTACCGATTAATATGCAACACTCTGCAGAGCTTTAAAGAAGTCATGTCTTCGTCTAACTCAGAAAAGTGGGTCAAAGCTATGAAGGAGGAACTTAAGTCTTTAAAGGAAAACAACACATTTATACTCACCACACTGCCGGAAGATAAAAATGCAGTGGGGGTTAGGTGGGTTTTCATGGTAAAAGACAACGCAGATAATATAGAGACTTACAAAGCTAGATATGTAGCTAAAGGCTATAGTCAAGTCGCTGGTATAGATTATAACAAGACATTTGCACCAACTGCGAGTATGACATCTGTACGAAGCCTAATGCAGATGGCAGCTCAGTACGATTTAGAATTGCACCAGATGGATGTACAAACGGCCTATTTACATGTTCCTATTGACTGTGACGTGTATATGGAGCAACCTGAAGGTTTCGAAAAGAAATCAAATAACGATGAAAAATTGGTTCGTAAACTGAATACGTCATTATATGGACTGAAACAATCAGGGCGTAACTGGAACAAAATGTTGCATGATTATCTCTGTGAAAATCATTTTATCCAAAGCCCCGCAGACCATTGTGTATACAACAGACAAGCTGAAAATGAGAAAACAGTTCTAATTATATGGGATGATGGTCTCATTATAGCAGCTAGTGACAAGGAATCACTAAACGACGTAAAGGAAATGCTCAAGGCTAAATTTAAAATGAAAGATTTGGGAAAGCTAAGACATTTTCTAGGTATTGATTTTACCCAGAATAGAGGTGAAGTAAAGATGAACCAAAAATGGTAGATTACGAAAATTCTTGAGAATTTTGGTATGTCTAATTGTAAAGTAAGAAGTACGCCTTCCGAACAAAAAACAAACTTTGAGTGTGATAGTGAATTTACAGATCCAAGAAAATATTGTGAGCTTGTGGGCAGTTTGATATATGTTATGACAAGCACGAGACCTGATCTTAGCTGCATTGTAAGTAAACTTTCACAATATTTGTCACAACCGAGTGAATCTCATTTAACACTAGCTAAACATGTGTTAAGATACTTGAAAGGTACATTGGACAGAGAGCTGTGTTACAAGAAAAGTGAAGGGAAACTTCAGCTTATAGCATACAGTGATGCAGACTGGGCAACAGATCAAAACGATAGATGTAGTACAACAGGTTATTGCTTTAGCCTCAATAGAGACGGGCCTATTATTCCATTGAAATCAAAGAAGCAACAAATGGTAGCTTTATCTACATGTGAGGCAGAGTACATGGCATTGGCAGCAACAACACAGGAGAGTTTGTACCTTGTGCAGCTGTTGAGTGGAATGGATGGAGAGTTCAAGTATGTGCCAGTAACAATATCTGAGGACAATCAAGGAGCAATCGCTTTGTCGAAGAATCCAGTAAGCCGACAGAAATGTAAACATGTTGACATTAAGTATTATTTTGTCAGGTCAGCACTTAATGATTACAAAATAAGCATTGAATATTGCCAGACAACAGACATGGTTGCAGATATCTTTACTAAACCTGCTATGAAGTCAAAGATTGAAAAGTTCATGCATTACATATTTGGAATGTGAAGGAAAGCTATCCAAGAATATGTTCTTAAAATGTATTTTGTGTACAGCGTAAGAGCAAGTGGGGGTGTTGGCTGATAATAATAAAGAGCATGAATGATCGTATGTGTGCTCTTACACTGACGTCATTGGTGTGGAGAGGTCAAGAGAGGTCACATGACCATGTGCTTTATAATAAAGGAGGAAGCGAAGGGTTGTTCCCCTCTTCCATTTTTAACCAGATTGATTGCCTTCACATGTGTTTATTTTTTTCTGTAAATGTATGTCTAACCCGACTTTCTTGCCCTTAAGATGATACCACCAACAGATAGGTAGGGTGGGGCTGTGTGTGTGTGTGTGTGTGTGTGTGTGTGTGTGTGTGTGTGTGTGTGTGTGTGTGTGTGTGTGTGTGTATGTGCATGCATGTGTGTGTGTGTGTGTGCGCGCGTGCGCGTATGTGCATGCATGTGTGTGTGTGTGTGGGGGGGGGGGTTTGTCATACCTCTAAACTCCCCTAGCCTAATGAACAATTCCTGTAATATTGGAGAAAGCACTAGACACCAGGGATACTTTAAAATAAATATAACAGTACTTCAGCAGAACAAAAGATGTATGGATGGGGGGAGGGGCTACTTGATACCAGGAATACTTTAAAAGTTAATAAAACAAATCAGCTTCTTTTGCAAGTTTTAGTTCTCTGGACTACTACCAGACACCATAGATATTCTTTACATATTAGCTTAAGTCATTGAAAAAAATGTTAAAGTGAAATGGGGAAAGTTTCATACCCGGTACCCTTGGCACAGATTACATATTATTCTTAAGGCAGAGCCTTAGTTCTCTATGCTAAGTGAGGAGGGTTGGTGTTGTGGAGTATTTGTTAAACTTTAATAAGTATGAAACTTAATGGGGAGGGTTGTTGTTGTGGAGTATTTGTTAAACTATAAGAAGTATAACACTTAATGTCTAGCAGTATTGATTTACTGCAATGGTTCATGAGTTACAAGGGACAGGGCACATATAATAGATAAAGTCAGGAGCTTTCTGTAAAATCAAGGACATCTGAGAAAGATGGCTGTGTGTCCATGTGATGAGGGGCTCACACCAGTAAACTCCCATGCTGACAAAGCCAGCAGGAACACTAGACAACACCAGGAAGACGTTTTAAATTTGTTATTTGAGTCACGTAAAAAGTGAATAGAGCAAGAGGTCTGCATGACAATGCACTTTCTGAACAGTAAGAGGAATAAACCACTAGTGTCTGGCACTACTGACTGACTGTAAGAATTAGTGATTTACAAAGGTAGAGCCGAAACTAAAAGAATAAATCAAGGACATTCCAGCAACTCAGGAACAGGTAAGAGGTATATCAGAGAGGGTGTGTGTGTGTGTGTGTGTGTGTGTGTGTGTGTGTGTGTGTGTGTGCTTGAATGTGTGTGTGTGGCACTGTGAATGGAGACTGAATGCAATTCTGTCATTTCTTATCAGAGTTATTAGGGGAAGTTAGTCTAGCAAAGTGTGTGGATTTCAATGGTCAGCAACATGTTGTACCATGCTAGATCTATAGATGCTTGTGTTTGCAATCCAGCACTGATTCACCATGTGTGGTGTTTTGTCTGCAGATGTGTTACTATGGAGTTAGTTTAAGGGATAAGGGAGGGGCAGGAGAGCCCCGCAAAAACATTTTTTTATGATATATTTCTTATAAAGAAGGATTTCAATCAAGTGAGTTTTCACTCTAATGGATCTAACCATTTGGGATGTAATGAAATGAGCATTCAATTAAATTACATAAAGCTTTATATATATATATATATATATATATATATATATATATATATATATATGTGTGTGTGTGTGTGTGCATATATTTTATAAATATGTATATATATATATATATATATATATATATATATATATATATATATATATATATATATATATATAAAGAGAGAGAGGTTTACTATCAAAATGTGGAAATGCAGTTCGATGAATATGGGTTGCTCAAACATGTGTTCTATCAATGCCCGTAGTGTCAAACTGAAACTATATGAATTCATATTATTGAAAGAGAGTACACATTCGCTAATGTGAAGCTGATGTTAGAAGTGAAATCACTGAACAATGTGGATCAGGAAATGTTTCCCTTTTCCTCACTGTAGTGCAATGTCGGAGTTGGTATATATAATGTGCAGGGGGTGTGGGGGTGCAGGGTGGCTTGCCCCCCTGCAAAAACATTAATGGTAACAGACATTCGACATTGGAAATCCCACTGTTCGAATATAGATTGTCGTGGTTACTTTTCCGACATTTTTGGTAATTCAGTATTACCAAAGTTGGATAAATATTTTGGTAATTTTGTAAGAAACTGTTTCCAGTTTCAACATTTTTATAGTAAACCTGTGCACAAACACACACACACACACACACACACACACACACACACACACACACACACACACACACACACACACACACACACACACACATATACACACACACACACACACACACACACACACACACACACACACACACACACACACACACACATATATATATATATATATATATATATATATATATATATATATAGCATGAACGAGGAAAAACAAACAAGAAGATGAAGACTTCAGAGCCAAATTAAAAAATTAAAGATTTATTAAGTGCTTTCATCCTACAGTAGTAGGACTTCAGAATAAAAAAAAAAATCATCCCCACAAGATGTATATACAGTCCCATTAAACCAATTAACCAATCAAAAAAGTAATTATTGTAATCAATAAAAAATACTCCTTAAACACTCCTTAAAATGGAGAACATTGACATCTGTGCAGTGACAGAGACCTGGTTCAAGGCTCCAGAGAGCACCCTTGCATTACCAGGCTATAATTCATACCACACATTTCAGCCACCTAACCTGGTCCGAAACACTAATGGTGGAGGCGTGCCCATATTCATTAAGGATATCCATACCTCCACGCTAGTTGCTCAGCATAATGCATCCGGGATTATCCAAGTGCAACTAACTCTGGGCAAGACCGCAATCCAAGCTGTAACTTGCTACAGATCCCCCACCATGCCCCAAGATTCCCACTCCTCATTTCTTGATACACTGGAAAATTTTAGGGTACAACCCAACACCCTAATAATGGGCGATTTCAACTACCCCACCATTAACTGGGAAAACTACTCATGTACCAACACTTTTGCTCAATGTTTTCTGGAATTCATAAATTCTAACGCCTTGGATCAATGTATTTACACCCCCATCAGGGGCAGCAATGTCCTAGACCTGGTCATTACCAACATGGGCAACCTGTGTTCCACACCTGAGATCAATTCCTCGTTGGTCAAGTCCGACCACAAGCTAATCAGCCTAGACATCCACATGCCGCTCCCACCCCCCATTAGGGAAACCACCGTAACAAATTTCTTCAAAGCTAACTTCACACTTCTTAAGACAGAAGTGGCAAACTTCACGACACCCATACAGATGGACAGTAGAGGTACAACTGTTGAATCCTACACAAATGCACTTTATAAGCACTTACATGAGTTCATGGATCGTGCTATCCCTAGCAGAACCAAGATGCAATCCTCCAAAAAAAAGGAAGCCAATCTGGTGGTCCCCTGCCATAAACAAACTCTACAGAAGAAAGAAACTGTTGAAAAAAAGAGTAAAATCCCATGACTGGAAGAACTCCCTGGTAAGCCTCAGTAAGAAGCTGAGATCCCTCATAAAATCCTCCAAAGCTAGTTATGAAAACAAAATTGCCACTGATTCTAAGGACAACTACAAAGCATTCTATAGCTATGTGAAGAATCTCAATGGCAGAACTCAGATCTGCTCTGAGTTACAACACAATGGCACTAAATATACAGAACCAACTGATATTGCCAACAACCTGGCAGATAGGTTCAGTGCTAACTTTACCCCCCCCCCACCTCACCCCCTAAAGGGCCCATCTGTATACTGGAAGAATGCAGAGTTCCTGTAATTACGGCTGCACAGGTAAAAAACACACTCTCCAAAGCCAAGAACACCACATCCATGGGACCTGACAACATCCCAGGCTGCATTCTACATGAACTACAGAATGAACTGGCACCCCACCTAAGCACCATGTTCAATCATAGCCTCACCTCAGTCTTTGTGCCCACTGAATGACGCACTGCAATGGTTATCCCACTTCACAAAGGGGGAGCCACCATGGACCCCAGGAACTACTGCCCTGTTAGCCTAATAAGCCCAGTCTGGCAAGCCATGGAACGTATCATCATGGAACTTATAAACAAAGACACTGGTAATCTCCAAACTCTGGACACCTCCTAGTTCGGGTTTGTAAAAGGTAGATCACATCTCCTAAACCTGATTGACTACTTCCAAAGCCATAGACAAGGGTAAGGTGGTTCACACAGCCTATCTAGATCTCACCAAGGCTTTTGACACCATCCCCCACTCTGGAATTATAGATAAACTCACTAAACTAGGTATAAATCCCTATGTCACAAGATGAGTTGCCAACTGGCTCACTGACAGAATCCACACTGTGAAAGTATTAGACTCCAAATCTGACTTCAGACCAGTGACAAGTGGAGTACCACAGGGTTCAGTCCTGCGTTCTCTCCTGTTTGGTATCTACTTTTCTGAAGTACAGGCTAACACAGAAGGTCTTTGGCAAATGAAGTTCACAGATGACTGCAAACTAGGAGCCATAATTGAAACTCCTAATGATGTGGACATCCTACAAAAGGGCCTCACTGAGACAGATGCCTGGTGTCAAAGCCATGGCCTCAAGCTCAATGCCAAAAAGTGCATTGTCAACCCCTTTGATAAAAACTCTGTACCCATGAGCTACCACATAGGTGGTATTCTACTTAACACTGAAAGTGTGATAAGAGACCTTGGGATACAGGTGGACAGTAGTCTCTCCTTTGATAATCACATTGCCACAGTAGTCAGGAAATCCTATGTGGCACATCTCATCACAAAAGGTTTCTCATCCAGGAAAAAGAGGTAATTGTTCCCCTCTACTCATCACTCATTAGACCCATTATAGAGTACAATGCTCCTTTTGGTATGTACCTCACAAGGCATCTACAACAACTAGCAAGGCAGCAGAAATATCTCACAAAGCGTATTACCGGCCTGAAACAGATGCCCTACGCAGACAGTCTCAAAAAACTCCAGCTTTACTCCGTCACATATCACCTACTCAGAGGTGATCTCTGCCTAACATACACAATTATGTCAAACCCAGAGCTGTTGGACATGCTCCACTTAAAGAAATCCCAGTCCCTCCGAGCTACACAATCTAGGGACCTAAACCTTGTCACCACAATAAACAGAACATGCTGGAGGGATAAATTCCTGTCAAAGAGACTTCCCATACTCTGGAACAAACTACCTATCTATATCAAACAAAGCTCCTCATTAGCCCTCTTCAAGAAAAATCTTGATGATTGGATGGGAAATAGGAAATTCACCCCAGGGTTCACCTCTGTGACTCTGCTTGACAGGGGCACAGGACAATAATTGTCTTGGGTGGCAAAAGCCAGGGTACCTTTTTGGCCAGGCTTGTATAGGCCCTAGGGCTGATAGCCTATTACCTACCTATGAACCTATGAACCTATACATAGGTTCATAGGTAGGTACTAGGCTATTGGCCCAAGGGCCTAAGTAAGCCTAGCCAACAAGGTTCCCTGGCTTACGCCACCCAAGAAAGTTATTTTCCTGTGTCCCTGGAGGAGTAGGGAAGCACAGGCTCTGATACAATTACTTTTCTAAAATACTGTACACACACTCCAACTTTAATAAATATACAGATTTGTTAAAAACTTAATAAAACTATGTCAAATAAATGTAGCAGCTTTTAATTTTAATACAGTAGTTAAAAAAATTGCCTCATTCTACCCAGTGTATTTAGTGGCACTGATTCTTAATTGCTATTTACGCTCCAAATATTCTAAAAAATATTCAACCAGTCGACCCCCCTGACCCAAGTTTGCCTCATTAGTGAAACTGAATCTAAAACTATGCTCAGTATTTTGCATCAAATGTTTATATAGTACAATTCTGTCATTCTTTTCGTAATACCATAATTATGCAGGTACACCCTTTTCCAACGGCTTAACTTTGTCTTACCTATATACAACACGGTACAGCATCAACGCTGAGCTAGGTATACCACCCTCTTACTACCACAGCAAAATCTGAGGTGCAACTTAATCACCCCAAATCCTTCTATAAACAGATCAGAGCCTTCAAACATAAAAGGACACTGTGCACAATGGCCACACTTGACCATTTTTCCAAACCCATCACCACTTACGGGATTCTCAAGCAATGACTTAAAACACACATCATTTTGATATACTATAACAGGTTTCAAACCCACATGTCGCAAGTACTCCTGGTCAGTTCTAAAAACTTTCCAATTAGCCTCAGCTATAGTCTTCAAATCATAAAAATTAGCATGATGTGTTACCATGAAGGCTCTATTAAAAGACTTAGGGAGGTCATATCCACCTGCTTGGCTTACTGGGGTCACCGCACCATTACCCAGTAATGGAACAAAGAACCCCACTTTCCTTTTTTCCTTAACCTCATTAAAAATATTCACTATAAAGACTTCCGGATATCCCCTCACCATAAACATGTTGAACAATTTATCCAATTTCTTACTAAATTCTACATCATCAGTAATCATCCTGGCCAGCCTCAGACATTGCCCCTTAACTAGGGCTTTCTTCTGCTGTCCAGGACACATACTGTTAAAATGAAGAAAAAAATTAGAATACGTAGGTTTGCGGTAAGTGTTTGACTCAAAACAACTTATATCCCTATTAGTACGAATAATAATATCTAAGAAATTAACCAAACTACCTTGAACATCCATAGTAAACCTAAGAAACTCGGTGGTGGAATGTAAATAGTCATAAAACTCATTCAAACTCTCCTCACTGTCCTTCCAGAAAAAATTCATATCATCCAAGAACCATCCATATAGGACCCAAGATTCTTAAAACCCTGAATTAACAACATAATTCAATTCCCAAAAAGAAAGGGCCACGTTTGCAAACATAGGGGCAGAAACTGCCCCCTTGGCTTCACCCTTTTTCTGCTGAAACAGTTGACTCTCGAATTTCAAATAATTATTTTCTAAAACCATAGTCATATAAGTCCTCATATCATTTTTTTCTCCAAACCAGTATAAAAATACAAATATTTATAAAACCATTCAATTCGAATATCATGAGGAATAACCGAATACAAGTCCTATATGTCAGTGGTAACAAAAGTCAAATTTTCACACAGTAAATCATCTGATATTCTTAAAAAATCCCAGGAATCTTTTAAGATATACAGATTGTTTCCAAAGATGTTTTTCATACAGCTGTCAATATATTTAGCTAGAAGAAAGGTCTTGGATGCCTTCGCATCAACTATTGGATGCATTGGTGGTCACTGAGATTTTTATTTATTTTAGGGATACCAAAAATGCTGGGGATTTTAGGGTTATGAACCATAAAATAATCAAACAACTCCTTCATTATTTCTTAGTTAAGTAGCATCTCCTCTAAAGTAAGCTCAATATTCCTATATGCTATATTCAACTGATTAATCAAAACCATCTTCATGTACATCAATGTATAACAAACGTAACATTTTATTAACATAATCATTCAAGTCACCCACCCTTATTGGGCTTCATAACCCTAATATGCTTGTTTCGTACACTCTCAAAGAACAAGGCCTTTTCATTTTTGTTAAGATTAGCATTACCAGGCAAACTTGTAGGGGGTCTTAAATAGGTCCTAAAATGCCAGTGTCTATCACTACTGACTGACCGTAAGGATTAGTGATTTACAAGGGTAGAGACAAAACTAAAAGAATACATCAGAGACATACCATCAACTCAGGGACAGGTAAGAGATATATCAGTGTGTGTGTGTGTGTGTGTGTGTGTGTGTGTGTGTGTGTGTGTGTGTGTGTGTGTGTGTGTGTGTGTGTCTGTATTTGAATGTGTGTGTGGCACTGTGAATGGGGAGTGAATGCAATTCTGTCATTTCTTGTCAGAGTTATTAGGGAAGTTAGCCTAGCAAAATATGTGTGGATTTCGATGGTCAGCAACATATTGTACCACGCTAGATCTATAGATGCTTGTGTTTGCAATTCAGCACTGATTCCCCATGTATGGTGTTTTTTGTGGGGTAGGGGGGGTTCAGGAGGACCTCCCTATAAAAACATTTGGGTCTATATCAGAAGATCGATTGGTCAAAAGAGTGAATGCTCCTTGATCAAGCTTTAAAGATCAAAGGCACTAAACAGCGAAGACACGGAACAGCAATTAAAATCGCCGGGCCATCTTTAGAAGTTTGCCATTTCCTCCACTATGGTACGATCTCAGAGTTGGTATATTTAAGTAGGGGGTGTGGAGGACAAAGCCCACCACTTTTTTTATTGTGTTTACATTTGTTTGTTTTTTTCCGGACCAGTGATTTTTTTCTCTAGGAACAAATATCGCTGTTCCATGTTTCCTCTGCTTAGAAGTTCGATTGTTAAAGCTTAATCAAAGAGCATTCGCTCTTTTGACCATTCGAGCTTCTGATATAGACCCAAACAATTTTTTATGATACATTTCGTATAGATAAGTTTTTCTATAAAGTCAGTTTTCAGTCTAATGGAGCTGACCATTTGGGATTCAATGAAATGAGCATTCAATTAAATGGCATAAATATATATATATATACATATATATATATATATATATATATATATATATATATATGTGTCTATATATGTGTGTATATATATATATATATATATATGTGTCTATATATGTGTATATATATATATATATATATATATATATATATATATATATATATATATATATATATATATTTACTATCAAAATGTGGAAATGCAGTTCAATGATTGGTCAGTTCAACCAATGCCCGTAATGTCGAACTGAAAATATATGAATTCATATTAGTAAAAGTGAGTACACATTCGCTAATATGATGTTGACATTTTAAGTGAGATCGCTGTACAGTGTGGATCTGGAAATGTTCCCTTTTTCTCAATGTAGTGCGATCTCAGTGTTGGTATATGTAATATTCAGGGGGTGTGGGGGGTGTAGGGTGGCTTGCCCCCCTGCAAAAACATTAATGGTAACACAGACATTCGACATTGGACATTCTGGTGTTTGAATGTTGATTGTTGTGGTTACTATTTCCAACAGTTTTGGTAATTTAGTATCACCAAAGTCGGATAAATATTTCAATAATTTTTAAGAAACTGTTTTCAGTTTCAACATTTTTATAGTAAACCTATGCATACACATATATACACACACACACACACACACACACACACATATATATACATCGATTTATATATATATATATATATATATATATATATATATATATATATATGTGTGTGTGTGTGTGTGTGTATATAATTATGTTATATGATCATTTTAATTATTATTCTGTATAACATCATATGTGCATTTTCCTTCTGCATGCTTCATTTTTATTCATGTATAACTATCTTGTAGTGCATGAAGTGCCAAGATTATGATCTGAAATTGAAAAAGACAGGGTTGTTTCATACCTTTCTGACATCAGTTAAACTCTAGTGTTACAATGCAGCTTACCAGCAGTCAGTGCCGTTCACCATTAACTCATTCCCTCCAGTACAGCTCTTGTGAGTGTGTACCTTTAACTCCCAGTGGGTGTGGCTTAAGCCTTTAAAAAATTAATTTATCACCTAATACTTCTAACAAATACTCATTGACAGAGTTCAAATATCAATACAATTGTGTTTGCCATCGTGTATGCTTCAAGATAAAATATTCTGATATCTTCTACATAGCATGGTTATGGAATTATTAATGCAAATATAAACAAGTAATAATTGATGCCTAGAGGAGCAGTAGGAGGTAACTGCAGAAACGCCTGGAGGCGTCACTCGGCTGACAAAGGCAAAAGCTAAAACAGCTTTAAAGTTATTAGAAGTTCATTCAGCCACACATTTGTACAAGTCTCATTCCTTTGCAAAATTCACATAACCATTCAGGGCTGAATTATGGTCAAATGGGGAGTTGTCAGGGGAATAAACCAGGCCACCCCGCACCACAACCATTCCAGTATCCCATTACTTGTCACTCTTTCTCTCTCCCCAGTTACCATAAACACTTTTCAAACTCTCAGTGTGCAAACTATTTTCTTCTTTACTTTATAATTATTACTGTGATTTGGATTTAGTTTAAAACTTTTATTTCAAATTTCATAGCACAAACACTAATGGCCATTTGCCAACCAGAATAAAACAGCCTCACATTGAAAGCAGACTTAGCATGAGCAACAGCATGCTTCTTTTCCCTTGTACTTATTCATTGAAAAATGCACCTGGCTAGTGATGGATTTAATGTACCCTGGGCTGTTTTCAAACCATGGGCCCCTGAATGCATTTTTAAGGACTGCACGTAGATGCATGTGTTGTTTCATTCACCTTCCTGATTGCTTTAAATGATATTTCTTGCTTATTTCAGCAACATTGCTGTAACAATTGCCAGTAACATTGCCAAATGCTGTAAATGGACTCCCTTAAAACAACTAACTCTAGACAAAGCTGTGCAGTACTTTAACTCTACTTTCCTAAACATCTTAAACTATCACGCACCCTCTAGAACTATTAGAATCAAAACTAACTATGCCCCATGGCTAACTAAAGATACCAAAACATTAATGAAAGAAAGGGACAAAGCCTGGCTACAGTTTCACAAAAACAAAACCACTACCTTGAGAGAACAATATCAAGAACTCCGGAACAAAGCCAAAAAACAAATCAAACTTGACAAAACTAATTACTACAAATCCATACAAGAAAAATATGCTCATAACCCACAAAACTTTGGACCACAATAAATACTTTACTGCACCCAGGAAAATCCACCACTCCATCCCCTACACTACCAAACAACCATGAAAACATTCCCACCCAATTTAATAAACTTTTTACAGAACCAGTCCAAGCCCTAGCCAACACCCAAAATAGTACTTGTACCCCCAGTTCAATAGACATCCCAACCCATCCCAACACATAAAACTACCTCTTCAGCTTTTCCCTGCACCCAGTCTCTACAAAAACAATTGCTAAACTCCTCAAAAAAACTTAAACCAACCACACTGGCAGCTGATAATCTGCCAGCAGACTTCCTTCAGGTGACATTTGAAGCAATAGCCCATCCAGTGTCCATCCTAATAAATAGGACAATATCAGAATGTAAAGTACCTCACTCATGGAAAATATCACATATTATACCACTGCACAAAGGAGGTAAATCCCTTGAGCTAACCAACTAACACCCCATCGCGATTCTATCTCCTCTATCTAAATTATTGGAAAGAGTTGTTCATTCTCAACTCATGCAGTTCCTTCTAAAAAATGAGCTACTATCCTAATCACAGCATGGCTTTAGACCTTCCCATAGCACCACCACAGCACTACTCTCTTTCACTAACACCCCCCCAATCATCATAGAAACAAAGGACTATTTGTATCCTCCATATTCTTAGACTTATCCAAAGCCTTTGATATGGTTAACCATACTATATTCTTAGAGACTCTATCTACCCTTAACATAAGCTCCTCCACCATATCATGGTTCAGTAACTATTTATCAGACCGTCAACAAGCTGTCCTATGGAAAGGCCAACTGTCCCCCTACTACCAGTAGCCATAGGCGTCCTTCAAGGGTCTATCCTCTGTCCTTTGTTGTTCTCACTTTTTACTAATCAGACTCCCTCAGCCTCACCCTCAGCCTCAGTAGTGCAATATGCAGATGACACCACCATTATATGTGCTGCCCCCTCCCTAAAAGAGCTTCAAACCATAACTCAAAGCAACTTAATCCTTGCAGAATCATAGTTCACTAACATCAAACTTATTCTTAATCCCAAAAAGACAAAACTCATTCTCTTCAGTTTTGGAAAATCATACCATCTAAACAGCGACTTTACCGTAACATCTAAAGACAATATAAAGATCAACCCAACCACACACACTAAACTGCTAGGTGTTGAAATTGACAATAATCTG
The DNA here is from genome assembly GCF_019279795.1 of Protopterus annectens. Taxonomy (NCBI): domain Eukaryota; kingdom Metazoa; phylum Chordata; order Ceratodontiformes; family Protopteridae; genus Protopterus; species Protopterus annectens. The sequence continues at coordinate 1,671,618,186 of NC_056731.1, read as the reverse complement.
AAATTTGTCATACACATAGCTCAAACTATAAAGAAAATTAACAAAAAGCTTGGTCTCCTTTATAGGAACAAACAGTTCATCACCAAACATACCAAAACCACTATTGCAAGGACTCACCTCCTATCTATTCTCCTTTATGCCTCCCCTAACTTTACCAACCTTCATCACAGCAAACTAAACAAAATGGAATCTTGTTACAACAAGATTGCCAAGTTTGCCACAGATGCCACTCATAGATCCCATCACTGCCTTGCCCTCAAGCAACTAAATTGGCTTGAGCTACCTCAGCTACTCCTACTCAACCAACTCTTAATAGCTCACAAGTTCTACTATCTTCCAGAAAAAAAATCCCCAGCACTTCAGCACTTAATTATCACTATACCACCACTAGAGCCTTAAGATCCAATAATCAAAACCTCATCAATGTCATCAAACATAAAAATGAAGCTGGGAAATCTCTCTTTGCCTGCTCCATTGCCACCATCTGGAACTCACTCCCAATCCACTTAACTTCTGTCACCTCCCATCTCCAATTTAAAAAACTCCTCAAAACCCATTACTTAAAAAACTGGCTTTGCTCATGCTACTCCCCAGGTTAACCCATACTTTGCACTGTTGCTAGGAATCTATCATGATTCAACTATTCCAATGATAAGTCCTTTCCAGAGCCAGTTGACCTATTGACCTCTTTAACTAATGTAAAGTTCTGAACAGAATGAGCAACCTTCTTCTAGTGAAAAAAAAATGTAACTCAAGTTTTTCTTGCATGCGTCATTCACTATTGAAACTACCTAGAAATTGTTAATGCTTGCTTATGTATGCCTATTTGTATTCATGTATGTATACATTTTTGTGTTATGTGGAGCTTTTCTCCCTGGGCCTCCGCTGAAAATGGACCTGTGTCCAGTCAGACTTCCCTGGTTAACAAATGTAAAATAAAATAAATAAAAAATAAAAACATTAGTTAGAATGCATTTCATATTTGAAGTCTTGAATGTTCTTTCCAGTAAGCAGTGAAACAAAATGTATCAACCAATACTTTTTTATCCATTTGTCGACTGTTAGTCCCACTAGGCTAGTAGTTTCTTCTCAGGTAAGACCAGAGGTGGTATTTATATTACTAGGTTAAATATGGCCAGGAAATCATGAATTTTTTACACTCTTTTCAATAGGTGCAGCAGGATCTTTTATAAAGCCACCTGAGCTGCCACCAACTCATTCAGATGGGACCTATGTTTAACGTCTGATCCAACAGACATCACAATCAGGGTAGCAGCACTCTTTTCTGCTGCACTGCAGTGCCATCACTCCATCTACCTGGTGTGGGAATTGATACCAAGGCTTTCTGCACCAAAGCAAGTGTGCTACAACATAAGTAGGTGCTAGGCTATCAGCCCAAGGGCCTAAGTAAGCCTAGCCAACAAGGTTCCCTGGCTTTCACCACCCAAGAAAATTATATTCCTGTGCCCCTGTCAAGCAGAGCCACAGAAGTGATTCCCGGGGTGAATTTCCTATTTCCCATCCACTCATCAAGATTTTTCTTGAAGAGTACTAATGAGGAGCTTTGTTTGATATAGATGGGTAGCTTGTTCCAGAGTATGGGAAGTCTCTGGGACAGGAATCTATACCTACAGCATGTTCTGTTTATTGTGGTGACATGGTTTAGGCCCCTAGAGCATGTAGCTAAGAGGGATTGGGATTTCTTTAGGTGGAGCATGTCCAACAGCTCTGGGTTTGACATAGCTTTGTATGTTAGGCAAAGATCACCTTGGAGTAGGTGATATGTGAATGAGTAAAGCTGGAGTTTTTTGAGACAGTCAGCATAGGGCATTGGTTTGAGGCCAGTAATCCTCTTTGTGAGGTACTTCTGTGGCCTTTCCAGCTGTTGTAGATGTCTTGTGAGGTACATTCCAGTAAGGGGCATTGTACTCTATAATGGGTCTAATGAGTGATGTGTAGATGGGAACAATGATCTCTTTTTTCCTGGATGAGAACCCTTTTGTGATGAGGTGCGCCATGTAGAAGGATTTCATGATCACTGTGGCGATGTGATTAGCAAAGAAGAGACTATTGTCCACCTGGGTCCCAAGGTCTCTTATCACACTTTCAATGTTAAGTAGACTGCCGCCTATGTGGTTGGTCATGGGTACAGGGATTTTACCAATGGGGATGACAGTGCACTTTTTGGCATTGAGATTGAGGCCATGGCTTTGACACCAGGCATCTGTCTCAGTGAGGCCCTTCTGTAGGATGTCCATATCATGTGGGGGCTTAATTATGGCTCCTAGTTTATAGTCATCTGCGAACTTCATTAGCCAGAGACCTTCTGTGTTAGCCTGTACTTCTGAGAAGTAGATACCAAACAGGAGAGGACCCAGGAGTGAACCCTGTGGTACTCCACTTATCACTGGTTTGAAGTCAGATTTGGAGTCTGCAACTTTTACAGTGTGGGGTTCTGTAAGTGAGCCAGTTGGCAACCCATCTTGTGACATAGGGATTTATACCTAGTTTAATGAGTTTATCTATAATTCCAGAATGGGGGTGGTGTCGAAAGCCTTGGCGAGGTCAGGATAGGCTGTGTGAACCACCTTCCCTTTATCTACAGCTTTGGTGGCTGTTTCAAAGAAATCTATCAGGTTTAGGAGACATGATCTGCCTTTCCCAAACCCAAACTGGGTGGTGTCCAGAGTTTGGAGGTTACCGATGTCTTTGCTCATCAGTTCCATGGTGATACGTTCCATGGCCTTGCAGACTAGGCTCATCAGGTAAATAGGACGATAGTTCCTGGGGCCTGTGGTGGCACCCCCTTTGTGGAGTGGGCTAACTGTTGCTGTGCATCATTCAGTGGGCACAAATCCTGATGTGAGGCTATTATTGAACATGGTACTTAGCTGAAATGCCAGTTCATTCTGACGTTCCTGTAAAATGCAGCCTGGGATGTTGTCCGGTCCCAAGGATGCTGTGTTCTTGGCTTTAGAGAGTACATTTTTTACCTGCATATCTGTGATTACAGGGACTCTGCATCTTTCCGGTATAGATATGGGCCCTTTAGGGGGTAAGAGGGGGGTAAAGTTAGCACTGAATCTATCTGCCAGGATGTTGGCAATATAAGTCGGTTCTGTAAATTTTGTGCCATTGTGCTATAACTCAGAGCAGATCTGGGTGTTGCCATTGAGATTCTTGACATAGCTATAGAATGCTTTGTGGCTGTCCTTAGATTCAGTGGTGATTTTGTTTTTGTAACTAGCTTTGGAGGATTTTATGAGGGATCTCAGCTTCTTACTGAGGCTGACCAGGGAGCTCCTCCACTCATGGGATTTTACTAACTTTTGCAACAGTTTCTTTCTTTTGTAGAGTTTGTTTATGGCAGGGGACCACCAGATTGGCTTTCTTTTTTTTGAGGATAGCGTCTTGGTTCTGTTAGGGATAGCACGATCCATGCACTCATGTAAGTGCTTATAGAGTGCATTTGTGTACGTTTCGGCAGTCGTAACTGCATTGTCCATCTGTATGGGTGTCATGAAGTTTGCCACTTCTGTCTTAAGAAGCATGAAGTTGGCTTTGGAGAATTTTTTTTACAGTGGTTTCCTTAATTGGGGTGGGGACAGGATGTGGATATCTAGGGTGATTAGCTTATGGTCAGATCTGACCAACGAGGATTTGACCTCAGGTGTGGAACACTGGTCACTCATGTTGGTAATGACTAGGTCTAGGATATTGTTGTCCTTGGTGGGGGTGTGAATAAGCTGATCCACGGCATTGGAATTTATGAATTCTAGAAAGCGTTGAGTGAAGGAGTTGGTACATGAATAGTTTTCCCAGTTAATGGTAGGGTAGTTGAAATCGCCTATTATTAGGGTGTTTGGTTGAACCCTAATATTTTTCAGTATATCAAGAAAAGAGGATTGAGAATCCTGGGGCATGGTGGGGGATCTGTAGCAAGCTACAATTTGGATTGCAGTTTTGCCCAGAGTTAGTTGCACTTGAATAATTTCAGATGCATTATGCTGAGCAACTAGCCTGTAGGTATGGATATCCTTAATGAATATGGACACACCTCCGCCTTTAGTGTTTCGGTCCAGGTTATATGGCTGATAGATGTGGTATGAATTATAGCCTGGTAATGCAGGGGTGCTCTCTGGAGCCTTGAACCAGGTTTCAGTCACTGCACGGATATCGAAGTTTTCCATTTTAAGGAGTGCCTCGAGTGAGTGCATTTTGAGGTTTAGACTTCTAGCATTGAGTAGCATTACCCTCAGTTTTTGCTTGCCTTTACCTGTTACAGTGAATTGAACCTTGCCTAAAAAAGGCACTATAGGGGGCGGCAAGAGCCTTAGCCAGTATCCAGAATCCCAGGGTTGACAGGTGCAGGTCATCTCTGGCAAAGCATCATGGTCTGTCGATCATGTCGTCCCAAGCAGACAGATACTAGATCCCCTTAGAATGACACCAGAAGCTTAGCCAATTGTTGAAGTCAATCATTTTGTCCTTGTACTGTGGTATCATTCTGGGTAATGGCAGGATGCTACTCAGGGCTAGGGTCATACCTGCCTAGGCTACAAGATTGGAGAGCTCTTCCATGTCTCTTTTCATGTAGTCCAGGGAGGTACATCTCAGGTTGTTCACACCAACATGGACAATGACAGAGTCATATTCGTGCTTGTTGTGGACCGACCTGAGTGCATGGGTTATGTGGTGGATCCTGGCACCGAACAGGCAGCTGACAGTAACTGTCTCCTTGTTTAGTCTGGTGAGTGGGACATCAGTGTGCCTGACTATAGAGTCACATATGACCAGTGTGTTGGGTACGTTGTTTTGCCTTATGGGCTGTGGTTGAGTGGCACACTAAATTTCTGGTCTATGTGTCAGGTGTGTTGTGTTGGGGTGTGAAGGCTGCTTGTATTTCTGCTTTGGAGGTCTGTGTTGCCTGGGCAGATTATTATTTAGAGCCTCCATGAATGTTTTTGTGTTTCTATGTGAGGATTCTAGTGAGTTTAGTGGGACTATGTGATGAGTGTGGTGTGATGCAAGTGTTTACCTTCTTCTCTTGACTGTCTAGTCCAGTCTTGGTTGGAAAGAGCTTTGCCTCCAGTTTGGCTAAATAAGTGCATCTCTCACAGGTTGTAGTGTTGGGTAGTAGGAGGAGAGGGTTGTCTGTGTATATGAGGCAATTGCTACATTGCCCCAAGATGCCCAGATTCATCAGGTAGACAGGAGAAAACACTGGGAGCTGACCACTGGACATGCCTGAATAGGTACTAAAACACTATTTTCCTATAGACAAGTGAGGAAAGTAAGTACAAAAACTGTTTTCCTCTAGGCAAGTGAGGACGGTTGAGTGCTATAGTTATTTGTAGCTTATTTAGTGCTTACAACAAGTTCTGAACAAGTGGTGAGCTCGAAGAAGCAGATCCAAGTGCTAAAACTAAAAAACTGACTCGTTCTAAGGGGACAATTGAAGAGCAGACTTTATGGTGCTGGGAATAGTTTAACTCTAGCTAAGCAGTGCTGTGCAATGTGCAAACTCATGCAAACCCACTCAAACACGGGTTTTTAAGTCAGAAAGTTGAAAAGGATAGAAATCAGGCCAAAACAGCCATTAAGGTACAATTTCAGAGCTGGAAACCACTCCTCTTGTGACAGATAGGCTGCTCAATGCTTACCGCTCCCACTGACAAGCAGAAAGGCTTCCCTCTACCACAACAAGGTCTGGACAACTCAAAAATACAAAATAAAGTCCTGAAACCAGCAAATCTGGGATCTGGACTATTTTAGTATAGGAAAAGGTGGGAAATTAGCAAAACAGATAGTATTTTTTTGAGAAATTAAACAGAAAAATACAATTTAACAGTAAATATGCACAGAAAAGGCTATCACACTTTAGTGTAAAGCCTATAACAATAAATACAGTTTAAATTATTACTTTTAAGCTGAAAACTAAATGCACACACAGTAAAATGATTCTGTACAATGCAGCAGAAATAACAGAACCACAGTAAAAATGGCTTTTAAAGTGTGGTTAGCAAAAACAGCCCGTCACAAGAGGAGTGGTTTATAACAAAAACAAAAGTACACATTTCAGAACATTTCAACCATAAAAGGCCCCTCAAACTGCTTTCATTATAATCCATCAATATCTGTACTCAGCAATTAAGGATAGTTTACTGACAGTGAACACATCACATCACGTGATAAAAATACCCATGGCAGAGTATTCCAATTTGCTTTACACAAATACACACAAATCCTGCAAAGACAATCTAATGAACTTTTATCTTTATTAGCTCAACAGTGTCAGTCATTTTTACCTCAAAACATCCCGCAAACCCAGCAATTATAGTTACATTTATGACTACAACCTTCTCAGACACCTGTGTAAAAAAGTAACAGTAATAAGGTGGTAACAATTAACAATATAACAAATTTCCGCCCCATAGCTCTCCTGTCCCCTATCTCTAAGATCCTAGAAAAATGTGTCCAACTTCAACTCCTTCCATATCTCCTAGATAATCACCTTATACCTCCCACACAACATGGATTCAGACCAAACCATAGCACCATGACAGCCCTCCTCTCCTTCCTTGAAATTGTAAATAAAGCTCGAGATTCTGGCCAATTTGTTTCTACCCTACTTCTTGACCTCTCTAAAGCCTTTGATACTATATCACATAGCCTGCTTTTAGCTAAGCTCTCTGAACTTAATCTATCTCCCTCCTCCTTGAACTGGTTCTCTAGCTACCTATCTAACAGAAACCAAGCAGTAAAATGGAAGAAAGCCACCTCTTCATTTCTTAGGACTCCTACAGGAGTTCCACAAGGCTCCATACTGAGTCCCCTTCTCTTTAATATATTTATAAACAATTTCCATAAATCTATCCCACTCTCAAACATCATCCAATACGCAGATGATTCAACAATCATCTGTTCTGCCACTTCTATTGCTAAACTTCAAAAACTAACTCAAGATGCCTTCTCTACCACTGAGCAATGGATGCTAAGTAACCATCTAGCTCTTAATGCTTCCAAGACCAAACTAATGATATTTACTCCTTCTAAAGTTACTCCTTTTGATATGAATACATTCTCAATCACTAGTCAAAACAACTCACCTCTAGAAATAGTGTCACAGACTAAGTTACTTGGGGTCCAAATTGACAACCAACTTAAATTTAACTCCCACCTACAACTAAATATCAAAAAAACCCATCAAAAACTAGGCATGCTTTACAGACAGAATCCCTACCTCACTCCTGCCACTAAAATCACTCTCTCTACTTCCTTCCTTATCCCCTCCCTTCTCTATGGTGCACCACTCCTAACTAATCTTCAGTCCTCTTTAAAAACAGCTTTCCTGCTGCTATAACAAAATCATAAAATTAAGCTACTAGCCATAAGTCCTCCACCCATCATTGTTCCTCCCTCCAGAAACTTCAATGGCTAGAACTTCCAAATCAACTAACCTACACCCAACTAACTCTAGCCCATAAGCTTATTCTCAACCCCTCCCTCTGTCCATCCCTTTCATCAGCCTTTAAAATGCACCAACCCAATAGAGTATTAAGGTCAAACAATCAAAACCTACTAGAAGTGCATAAACCTACACATCCCCCAGGCAAAAACCTTCTATCCTTCAGCCTAGCTCGACACTGGAACTCCCTACCACCATCCATTCGCACCACCATTAACCACTCTACCTTCAAAAAATCTCTTCACTCACATCTAACATCACAGTGGGAATGCTCTTGCTCCCACCCTACATAACTAACTCTGTCTTCTCACCTCCCCTGCTTCTTCCTGCTTCTACTCTACTCTTCCTATATAATTGTATAGAATGGACTAGACAAGCTTTTAGTTTACTTCCCCCACTATGCAACATCCTTTAGTATGACGTTGTGCCTTTCCACAGTGTGAATGATTCCTCTCGAATTGTGTAATTGCTTTATTTGCTGTAGTATTGTTGTATATCCTTATCAATCTGTATTAATTTTTGTATTTAGACTATTTTATTTTAAATATTTTCCTTTCTCATTTGTATAACTATCATTACTACCTGCTGTACCTATATTGCTACTGTTTCATGTATATTTTTGCCTATTTTGGAGCTTTTCTCCCCAGGACTCCATTGAAAACGGGTTCTTTATGGCCCAATGGACTATCCTGGTAAACCAACTGCAATAAATAAATAAATAAATAAATAACCACCAGTCACATATTTCAAATTTCTTTCACACAAACACACAGTAGCCAAAATATCCCAACTTAATTCACTCACAGACACACACACAAACACACCCACACACACACACACACACACACACACACACACACACACACACACACACACACACACACACACACACACACACACACACTAGTCCTGCAAGGCCCAATTAAAGGCTGTTTAAAACTGACAAAATGATAAGTGCATAAGGTACTTTCATCCACAGTGAAGCTCTCCACCCCCACCAGCAGTTGTAGTCACTCTGTCGACTGTGTACTCCCCTTATTGTTATAAAGAAATGAATTGCATGTGCTTTATTGGTAGCTTGCAGCTATATAGAAATGACTTTCTCATCTACTGGTATAAACGCCAACTGTAGAGCAACCAACTTTTGGTTTGTAGGTATCCCTTCACTACCTTAGGCCTCTTTTGAAGGGAAGTTCCGTAGCAGGGCAGAGAACATCCTAGTTCTAGAAGTCTGGTTCCAGAACTAATGCTGTGTATAGAGCTAAGATAATCTATTTCTAGATGGCATTTTTCAAACTTCCAGTCAAACTCTGGTTCTTTGTCAAGCAATTTGGAAGCATTCCACATTCCAAGAGCCAGTTTTCACTGCCAGTGTCTGGTCTATAATTATCCATCTGGAGCTGTCTTTCACTTGACTTGCATTAGACCTATTCCCACTCTTCATCTGTTAGGTGTTAGTGAGCCTATAAAGTGGCTCCTTTAACTTTTCTGGGCTAATCCTGAATTGGTTGTGTGGGTCATCCAGGTACCACTGAACACAGTCTTAACCAATGCAATAGCAGTGAATTCTGATTTTGCTGTTGAAGGTAAGGTTCTCTAATCCTTTGAAAAGACCACCACTATGATTTAGGTTTTGCATATACATTTTGACTGGTCTCTTTTCTATGACTTATGTTCCAAGAATAATCCAACTAGGAGCACTAAGCCCTAGATAAAGTAGGTCTAGCAATCATGGAGATAAGAAAACACCAGAATAAAGTCATGATTCCAGGACAGAACCAATTCAAAAGAGACAGGAAATAAAGCAAATCATGATTCTCTAAAACCTATAGTAATAGCTCGTGCCTAAATGCATGAGTGGGACCTGTTTACCATGATCCTTCATACAGCAGCAAACAAAATAACTATAGAAGATTATTCATTAAGAGACCTTTTTGACAATCAAGTCATGCCCCTCACTAAATAGTCCAGCCTTTGTATCTAATGGCCATATCAATCTATATCTCTGCTGAGCAATAGTCTTTCACCTCTGCATTTTTATTAATGTTGTAAAATGCTTATCTATACAGGTGCTTTTCGGGAGTGGTCATGCAGCTTAATTGTTTCTGTTCTAATTAATAAATCTGGTGGTTAACAACAGAAGAGAACAGTTAAGTAATTTTCTTTGAAGGAAAAAATACAGAGCATCTTGACCCTCAATGTTCCTGAGACATTTGCAGTCCTCAAAATATGGCTAAATAAGGAGAACCTGGCTGGGGGTCACTTAGCTTTGAAATGTCCAAGTCTTCAAAAAATCTCAAACTTTCAACTGTTGACTGTATTACTAACAATAAACAGAGAAGGTTGCAGTGTACTTAGTTTGCATGTTCTCTCTGTGTTCGCGTGGGTTTCCTCCGGGTACTCCGGTTTCCTCCCACATTCCAAAAACATGCATCTGGAGCATTTCTCCCCGGGCCTCCGCTGAAAACAGGCTCTGTGGAACCTAGTCAGACATTCCCAGTCAACAAATGTTAAATAAAAAAAATAAAAAAATAAAATAAATACTTTCCAGTTTCTCCCCATTCCCCACTTTCCTATAGGTCTGTTAGCAGAAACATACGATAATGAAGAATTACAAGCTAGATAAAGTACATAAATGAAACTAAATGAATGACAAAACGGACTGTGATATGCATCTGCTGTATACTGATTAATAAACTTTTTGTCAAAAAATAGAAATTAGTAGCTAGAGAGTTGCAATTTCTTTTCACCTTTTGATGGCAATTTATGGGGAAGCTTAAATAATATGGGAATCTATTTTTTGCATTTTAACTAATTACATGTATAAATGCAGTACATATTGTAGGTCTGAACTGTCAAGTAATATAACAGAAGTATTTTGGGTGGAAAGAAAAACAATCTCCTGGCTTACCTGTATTATTTTTAACACATCTAGAGTAACAGGCTTATCACATTCAAAGAATGAGCATTCATAGGATGAGTGAAGCAGGGCATAATGAAGTCACCCTGGCAAATAGGAGGTTGTGGAACAAAGGGTCTGTATTAGAACATCGAAGTTTCAAAACTTTGAATGTTCTAATATCGACCCCTATTCAGTGAAAGCTGAAAACATCGAACATACAGAACACATACATACAACACAAGCACACCAAACAAACAGCAATCCACACATACACCTAAAATCTTACACCTAACCCTACACTAAACTATACACACACCACAAACTATCCACTTACCTTAACCCAAACCCTAACCCTAAGGTCCATCACTATCACACTCACCTCACCCATGCCCTAACCCTAACTCACCTACCCCACCCTAACCCTCACGTCCACACAATCGCATACTTACCTGACCCGTGGCCTAACCCTAACTCACCTAACCCTCCCTAACCCTCACGTCCACACAATCACACACATACCTAACCTGCACCATAACCCTAACTAACCTAACCCACACTCAATCGCACACTTACCTGAACCTGACCTGTAACTTTCCACCACAGCACTGAAAATACCGAAACAACAGAAACGGACAACCAAATTCTTTCCTTAGGAAAAAAAAATTGGTTTTCTGTTGCTTCGATATTTTCAGCTTTCGCTAAATAGGGGTCGATATTAGAACATTTGAAGTTTTGAAACTTCCATGTTCTAATACAGACCCTGGAACAAACAAGTAAAACACTATCTGTGTGGCACATAGGCATCACCACTGAGGAATAATTTAGTATATTATGAATTTTAACTTAATGAAAAGGGTCTGAAGGTCAGAGGAAAGGCTGAAGCATGTTTACATTTATACACTGATCCAAGATATCTAACAACAGCCAGTTCTTCCTGATCGACAGCTACATGCAAGCAGGAGAATAAAGTCCACAACTGCTGCTTACAGTGAGGAAACCCTACACTCCCAAGCCGTTTCATCTTTGAAAACACTTAAGATTTAAAAATTATCTTAAACTACCAGTTGCTGTTATGTGTTAACTATACATAACTGAAATAAATGGTCTGGGCTAAAGGAGATATGAGTGATGGAGACAAGGAAATGGTGGAAAAAATCAGAACTTGAGAGATGCTAAACAGAAATGTACATGTAGGACACATTCCTCTGCTGGGAAGGTTACAAGTTCAACCTGAAAGTCAAGGAGAGTGAGTGAGTGAGTGAGTGAGTGAGTGAGTGAGTGAGTGAGTGAGTGAGTGAGTGAGTGAGTGAGTGAGTGAGTGAGTGAGGGGTGCTCTACTGAGGCCGACGAATATAACTTTGAGAAGCAAACAATAAAAGACATGTTTTAAATACAGAATATATGAGCATATATACAGTATCTATGGACAAGATAAAACTAATACATTGTATAAAGAGAGTGTAACTTGTAAGGATTAAAAAAAAAAATCATTTTTTTTTTGTTTTGGAAAAGATGACAATATATGGAAACAGGGAGGTGAATGAACAACAAAGTTGAAAAATCATGAAACGTACTGGCAGATTCTTTTGAATGCTGCCCTATCATCAGGATTATATTAAATGATTTGTATTAAAAGCTTTTTTTAAAAAAAAATGAAAGCATCTAAATTATGATATTTTAGAAGTTCGTAATATATGATGGAGAATATTTTTAATTGGTTTAATTGATCATGCAACTTTGTGATTTGTATTTAAATGGTGGGTACTGGTATGTTAAACTTTTTTTCTGAAGAAGTCTGTGTTATATTAAAATGCATGAAAGCTACATTTTGGCATTTATCTGAGGTTGTTGATGTTTGGTTTTTTAAACATTGACAATATCTATGTATTTATGGGACTGTCAGGAGATGCAGCATTTTGGGTCCTAAAGTAGGACTCACTTAAAAGATGTACAGAACTATGGGGGCATTGGAGTCCTTGTTTTATTTAATTTGGGAATATATGGCCAAAATCTTTAAATCCTTATGTTTGGAACCATGTTAATTACTACACAGACCATATTGTTAGTTAACTTAAACCATTCAGAATTCCTTGAATTGGGGGTACTTTTCCGTTATCAGGGCAACTGGTCAAATGAGCACTTGGAATCCTCTTAATCCGTAATTCTCAAACTAGTAACTTGAGACTTGTTCATTATTCAGGTAGTAGCTTTTTCCCTGTTAGTTGTCCAGTATTGTTAAATATACCCAGTGCCCAGGATTGGTGTTGAGATAGCACAGACTGTCAGCTGGAGATAGAAGAAAAAGAAAGAAAGGAGGAAAATATGTTGACCTTATGGCATTTGTAGTCACACACTCGTATGGACTTCAGTTTTTTCACAGGCTTTGTACTGGGAGTAGCTTTTCTACAGTCGCTAAATTGTTCACCCATTGAGGTAGTTTTGGCCTTAGTGGTCTGATTATGTTTAAGGGACACGACTTGTACACCAGCTGTTTTTGTATCGCAGCTAGCTGTGCAATTTTAGCTGTGCTTTAAAATAGAGAAGACAATGTAGAAGTGCTTGTTACTGGGTAGTAGTACTGATACAGCTTTTGAGTGTGCTGGAGTGACGCTGCCCACTTCTACTTTTGTGAACCTGGGCAAAAGCTGGAAATGGCAAAGATGCCGGCGGTGGCGGTTGTGTGTAGCCTGACACAGAACTATATGCACTGCGAGCAATGCCACAACTGGAGAAGCGATGTCAGTGCCATCTGGTTAAATGCGGTTGTCAGTATTTAAGGAGGGGGTGCTTTTTCATGCTGTTTGCTGGATAGTAGTCCAGTGGTATGCTAATAGACGGGTTGGAGGTTGTAGATGGATTTGTGTAGGTCATGAATCCTTTTTTGGGAGACAGCAGTTTGAAGGAAAACATCCGAGTCGAGCTTTAAAAATATGTTGGTTGAAATTCAGTGTTTGATTTAAGCATAACAGCATGAAAACCTAGATAACATTATTAAAAGGTCTGTTTGGAGGCTGTGCTGTCCATTGTCAAGTTAGTAGTAGTTGCA
>NC_056731.1:1671554770-1671599770 GCF_019279795.1 Protopterus annectens | reverse complement strand
CTGTGTCCCTAAGTCTCTTATCACACTTTCGGTGTTTAGTGTACTGCCACCTATATGGTAATTCATGGATACATGTTTTTTCCCAAAGGGGATAACTATACATTTCTTGGCTTTGAGCTTGAGCCCATGGCTCTGGCACCAAGCATCTATTTCTGTAAGGCCCTTTTGTAGACTATCCACATAATTTGGGGATTCAATAATGGCTCCCAGTTTGCAGTCATCTGCGAACTTTGTTAGCCAGAGTCCCTTAGTGTTGGCCTGTACTTCAGAGAAGTAGATGCCAAACAAGAGCGGTCCCAAGACTGAACCCTCAGGTACTCCACTTGTCATTTGTCTGGAGCTGGATTTGGAGTCAGTTACTTTTACAGTGTGGGTTCTGTCAGTAAGCAAGTTAGCAACCCATTGGGTGACGTAGGGATTAATGCCCAGCTTAGTAAGTTTATCTATGATTCCAGAGTGGGGGATGGTGTCAAAGGCCTTGGCAAGGTCTAGATAGGCTGTGTGGACCACCTAACCCTTGTCCATGACTCTGGAGACTGATTCGAAGAAGTCAATCAGGTTCAGGAGACAAGAGCGGCCCTTCATGAGCCCAAACTGGGTGGGGTCCAGTGTTTGAAGGTTGCCAATGTTGAAACCTTAAAACAACGAAAACTGAGAAGCGCAAAATTCAAAATCTCACACACCAGAGATTTTGAATTAGTGCTTCTACTCCACACACAAACACACACACACACACCTTCCTCCCCACACACAAGCACAAGCTCTCTACTACATAAAAACAGGGGGGCAAGCCCCCATGCACCCCCCACACTCCCCTACTTAAATATTCTAACTCCGAGGTCGCACTACATACAAACACACACAAAACACCACCACAGATGCTATATTCTCCTCGTACACACACATCACAGTAACAAAACACACTAACACACACCACAGCTGCTACCCAAAACCCTTAACACATACACACTTATCTGAATCTATAACCACAGCGAAACACCAGATGTGCTAATTCAAAACCTCCAGTATTCGAGGTTTTGAATTTTGCGCTTCTGAGGTTTCGCTCTTTTTAGGATTCCATTTTATGGGCTCAAAATACTGAATTTTGATGTTTCAGTATTTCGAGCTTCTAACATGAATCTATATATATATATATATATATATATATATATATATATATATATATATTTATATATGATGATTTATTGCTAAAAAGGCAGCAGTAATACTTTTGCCTATGAGAAAGCGTAATGCATCTGCAGGTTTTATTTATTTATTTATTTATTTAATAACATTTGTTTACCAGGAAAGTCTGAATAGACCATGACAGGCAATTTTTTAGCAGAGGCCCAAGGAGAAAACAGTTAGCACGTCTTAAAAATGTCATACAATACAAAACAGCAAGTTTTAACTATCATATTCAAAATACAAAAAATAAAAAAATCAAGAGATATTGCTTCCAGAACTCAATACATTCCACAGAGTTACATTTCAGTTTTACTAATTTGCAATGGTAATATTAAGAACTTCCATAAGATTTGTTGACAGGTGCAATAGAATCTGTAGTATATTACTACTAGGTAGCAGATTATGTGGTAAGTGTTTCTATTTGTGCTTAAGCTATTAAATCTTGCAGGTATGCAAGAAGATGAAATGACACTACAGAGACAGGACAGATGGATAGAGTTGTACCACTTGAAGACTGGCAGGAGCATACCTTGGAAACCAAGAAGCGAGTCCTAAGGTTTGCTTTGAAGTATTTGGGATTTATGATTTGTCTTAGGTCTTGTTGGAAAGTATGCCAGCATTCAGATACATATGAGGAATACATTTCTTCACCATGTTTATTGTTTGGTCTATGTAGCTGGGCAAGATGTGTGTCTTTAGACCTGAGAGATTTAGATGGGGAGTACCATAACATTACTGTCTTCAGTGGTCGACATTTGCTTGAGTAAGGAAGTATACTTTAGGCTAGTCTAATTTGACTGAATTTTTGACAATTTAGGAATTCCATCAGGTTTAGTTGACTGAGTGCTATGCAATGATGGGTTTTACTTGGAGGATGGGTTGCAAATGTTGTTGTTTTATTATAAAATTGCTTCAGTTTTGTTAAAAGGGAGTAGTTGATATTTGTGAGTAGGGAAGGGGCAGAGGAGAGAGTTGACAATAGATATTAGGGGGCAGTGGTCTTTATGGTTTGCAAGGTGAGGTAGGGAGATGCTTTGTAGAGAAGGCTTAATTTTATATGTGTCATGTTGATAGTACTTTGGATGTATAGATCAAATGTTATACTGTTGTCTATGATGACCCCAAATAACTTACTATGTGCAACAATCTCACGTCTAGTGTTTTGCACAGATGATAAAGTAAACATATTTTTGTGATCAGAGTATTGATTTGGGAAGAAATGATTTGTTTGTGTTGAGCAGATTAGATTGGTTCAGAAAAGATTCAGTAGAGGATTATGATTGTTGTATAATAGCTTGTAGTGATGGCATGATTGGAGTTGGGCAGATTAAAGTGGTGTCATCAGCATTCTAAACCAGGGAGCCCTGCCCCACTGCATTATGGAAGTTGTTTATAGCTCAATGGTTCAATAGTTCTGTTAAAACTGCATTAGGGCCTTAGGCCAATTAAAATGCAGGATCTATAATAAATCCAAAAGCTTTTAATGCTATCCAGGTATCAAGCTAGTTCTTAAAAATAAGTAGCTAACTAGACTGATGAATGAACAACCATAACCTATTCCAGAGATGTGCCATTGGTTGAGATAAATATCTAGATTTCAGTACTGTTCTGTGTTTATTAACTCTGTATGTAAAACATCCAGTAAATACTTGACACTAATCACAATTCCTCATTCAATAAAGCGTTGTAAGCTAGACACAATTTGCCCCCAAATACCTCTAAGTAACAGAGAAAAGACCGAGACTATCTAATCTGGATTGGCATGGCATCCCACTAATCTCTGGAAGTCTCTTTGTGAATTTCCATTGCATGCCTTCAAGTAATAGTAGGGTGATCTTGTTAGATAAACTAAACAACATATTCAGTGACTGGACAAGCATAAGTTATAAACAGTTTTTAAGGAATTCTTTATTCCCTATATCAAAATGTCTGAGAATTAAATCAATTGCTTGGAATGATTTAACTTATATTTTGAATGTGAGTCCTAAATCTGGAACTGCTGTAAGTGATAACTCCAAGATCCTTATACTCTGCCAAATGTTGTAAATCAATGGATTCTAGTGCCACATTTAAGTTGACATTAGCTTTACCAGAATGCAGAGCACCACTTTTCTCTTTATTGACTTTTAACCCATTTTCGTATAACCACAAAACAATTTGACTCATACTGGTTAAAAGTAACCAAAAAACGGAGGATGCAGAACAAACCAGTAAGCAGAAACAAAGCACCCTGAACCACTGCTAGGTAGGCCCACAAATTTATTCTTCCCAGTTCTTTCAGGTGAAAATTTGTGTTGTTAATATAAGTGGTTCAGGGTGCTTTGTTTCTTCATACTGGTTAAAGTTAACAATATCAGTAGGTGTACTGACTACATGTCTAATTTTTACATCAGCATTCATGGCAATCCATGTGTGAGGGGTTTTGGCACTAAGTTAAAAACAATGTTAAAAAGCACTGGTCCAGGGACCAATGGTGCATCTTTCCTCACCTGAGCCCACTGAGAGGTAAATTATCAGTTCCTGCTCTTTGATGTCTTCCAGTCAACCAGTTAGCAACCCAATGGATGATATAAGAGTTTCTCATGTGCTTAATCATTGCCTCTGTTACAACATTGTGTGGTATACAATCAAAAGCCTTTGATAAGTCAGTCCAAATAAACAACTTCTAGAAAGCCCCTTCTCAAGGACCAATGAAACAGGTTCATAAAATCCACCTAAATTGGTAAAAGTTAATTAGCATGTATAAAGTCATGCTGTGAAGTATGCATTAGAGAGTCCTGTAAATCACAATTTTAAAATTGTCAACATACACCTTTCAAAACATTTTCCAACCATTTGTTTTAGATGAATGGTTTAATTGTCTGCTACTTGCTAATTTCCTAATTACCTTGAACAGTTCTTGATTGGATGAAGTCTTGATAATATGTGTATATATAGTGTGAACCCTTTTAGTTTGTATTTGGTCTGAAGAAGCTCTACTGCGAAAGCGCTTACCGATTTTTATTAAACCTGTGGATTGTTTTTATTACTTGAAGACTTCTTGCTTGGTTTTTGGATTCCTTGCCATGGTGAAAGATGAATGATTTTATACAGCATTACTGACTTTTGTGCTTTTATACAGCATTTTGCTTCTTGTCTTTATTCTGCCTGGTTCTTTCCATTGCTTGTGTATATATTTTATTCTTCTGTTAACCAAGCTGTATGCTCTGTTAGAAGTGTCAGTCTTGTAGCTCTTTCAGATATTAAACTTTTTCTTCCTCAAAAGTTTTGAATGTGTTGAATTCTACTAGGGGAGTGTAAACCTCTTAGTTCTCTTAGTTACTGGTTTTCTACACTATTAAGGTGCACACTACATATACTTTCAAAACTATTACAACTATCAGAAACTCCCTGTTTACATTTATTAGATCAATAGAATTAATTTGCTGAATGACGTCCAAACTGAACATGAACTTTGGCTGACCCTCAGAGAGTGACAAGACGGCTTCAAATAAAAAAGTTGTATGATCTCAGCTACCTAGAGGAGACAATTTATTTATATTAATTATCTTATTTGGTATGTTAGTAAGTAAAAGATTCAAAATATTATTTAACCTTGTAGGAAAATCAACCACTTAAGATGAATTATGGATCAAAAAAAATCATGAAATTCATCTTTCAGAGCAGCCCCATTTCCTTCAATCCAACTTAAACTTAGGAAAATTATGAATTGCAGTAAAAATGAGAAAAGGCCAACCAACAAGGCTAAAACCGACATACATTTAACTGGATAAGAGCTTTCATGCACTAGATGCTTCGTCAGATAATAAGAATACATCAGATAAATCTCCTTTAAATAAAGGACAACCAACAATACTTCATAATTAAACAAAACAATCTTCTTGATTTTAAATCTGGCTTTAAAGGCACAGCACCATTGAGTCCAAACCCATTGTCTGCCTGCAGTGCACTAATCCAGTTCATCTCAACCATTTCAGTTTCATTAAAGATATCACCCTCATACTGCTGTACACTAATTTCAATACCATAAAACAAAAGGCATGCATAGAATTCAACATAGTATGTTTAGCAAGAGCAATAGAAGCCCATATATCCCATAGATGTTCAAGGATCATCTCTTTGAGAGAGTGATTAGTTTTGCCAACATATAAATGTGAACATTCCCCACATATAGCTAAATACCCCAAGTTCATACTTCTGCAGTCTTCATAAAGCTAGGTTCATATCTTTTGTCAAACACAGGATGTATAAAAAATTTCTCAGGTGAAATCATGCTGCACACTTTACACGTACGGCAAGGGAATGTGCCTACTCTCTTAGACCTAAAAACAGTTTCCATATTATGGTCATAACACAATTCTCTCTTCAGTGAAAAGCCATTTTTAAAACAAAAACTAGGCTGATTACCCACTATCTTCCTGATATTGTCATCACTCATAAGAATCAACCAATCCTTTTTAATGGCCTCACACATCAAGCTTACATCACTTGTGTATGTCAAAGGGACTCTGATGATTCCACAGATACCTGTTAGTGGATAGTTGAGCCATCCACTCCCCCTCTATTTTTGTTAGAAAAATATGGCTTTGCTTTGCTTCCCTTCATGTTATGAGCCTCAACAAGTATTGTGGAGAATAAACTGAAACTGGTCTTGGATAAAGCACCAGTGGTCCTCAAGGACACCAAACATTTTTAGGATCTTTATTTGAAGATGTTGCTAATGATGATTTTATGTCTAGGTGCTATATAGTTACTTTGGATGTTTGCACTCTTTTTATAGCGATACCAAATTATATCAGGGTTGAGTCTGTTAGAATTTTCTGACTCATAATAATGAATATAACAATACTCAGATTAGCCTTATGTGTTCATTATTAGAGCTTATACATGACAACAATGTGTTCATTTTCAATGGGAAAATTTTTTTTCAAAAGTTAGGTGTAGCAATGTTATGGCTTGTAGGGAGGGCGGGCATGTTTTGAATGATAACAGATTTTCTATGTATGTAAATTATTATAAGCATTTTGTAATTTTCCTCCTTTGGGATGATGCTCCATGATGTATTACTCTGCTAATTGCTTGACTTCTTGTTTGTTCACCTCCATAAGAGTGAGGATGGGTGTATTGACACTAGTCTCTTTAGAAAAAGCTGTTGGAAGAATGGCTTGTTACACTGTATGAGTATGCATCCTGGGCACATTTACAAGAATGTACTTAAAGGACAATTTTATTTATTTATTTATTTATTATTTATTTACATTTGCTGACTGGGAGTGTCCGACTGGACGTAGGGACCATTTTCAGTGGAGGCCTGGGGAGAAAAGCTCCACAGTTAAAATAAACAGACAGTAGTTACGTTGGATTTACATAGCAATTAAATTGATTAACATAGCAATTAATTGCAGTTACAGATGAAGAACATAGTACATTAGTAGACAGCTATAATCTTTATCTGCGAAGTACATAACATACATTAACAATTGTTACAATAAGAAGTTTCTGCTGAATAATAAGTACTAGGCTTATGAGCATCCGAGCTTGCTATAATCAAGGTAGTTAGTGAGGTGAAAAGAAAGGTAGTGTTGGATGGGGTGGGTGATGTTAGAGTGGGAGTTGCAAGGGCATAGCCAGCATGTTTTTAGGTGCGCTTTTAGTAAAGTTTTGAAGTGGGTGCATGATGGTATGGAGGTAATTGTGGGTGGGAGAGAGTTCCATAATTTGGCTATGGCGCAAGAGAATAGTGCTTCGCAAGCAGAGTTATTGGCTTTAGTGATCTGCAAGTGATTTTTGTTGCTGGATCTTAGTGGTCTGGTGGTGCGATAGGGTTGGAGTAGATTCTGGAGGGATGGGACATTTAGTGGATGGTTTACTAGTTTGTGGGCGAGTGAGAGTTGATACCATTGAAGGAGGTGAGGGAGTTCAAGCCAGCCCAGTTCAGCAAGTGAGAGACAGTGGTGACTACGGTAGGATGCCCCTTTGGCGAATTTGGCAATTTTGTTGTAGCAGGTCTCTAGCTTGTTTAGATCGCATTGCCTTAGGTTGGTATATATTGGAGAGGCATAAAGTAGGGTGGAAATAAGGTGGGAATTTGCTACTGAAATATTTGCTGCTTTGGTGAGAAGTTGCTTATTTCTGTATAACGCTCCTAGTTTTTTGTGGACTTTTTTTATGGTCATGGATATGTGAATGTCAAATTTTATTGTCTATTTCCACTCCTAGCAATTTGGTGCATTCTGTTGGGTGTATAGTGGTGTTGTCTTTTGCTGTGATGTTAAAGTGGGAGTTGTTTTGAGTATGTTTGGTGGGTTGGAAGATGAGTAGTTTAGTTTTGTTTGGGTTGAGTATTAATTGGGCATCGGATAACCAAGTTTCAACAGAAGAAAAGGCTTCCTGTGTGACTTTTTGCAGTTTGGGTAGGGACTGGGCTGAGCAGATGATGGTTGAGTCATCGGCGTATTGTATGAGTGTACCATGTTTGGTGGCAGATGTTAGATTATTGGTGAAAATAGAGAAGAGTAGGGGTCCAAGGATGGATCCTTGGGGAACCCCTGTAGAGACAGGTAGTTGGGGAGATATGTCATTTTGCCATACAACAAATTGTTGATGGTCAGACAGGTAACTCTGAAACCAGTTGGTGACTGATTGAGAGAAGGATAGGTTATTGAGGACAGATATGAGTTGTTTGTGTGTGACCATGTCAAATGCTTTAGATAGGTCTAGGAAAGTAGCAGAGGAGAGATAACCATTGTTTTTATGCTGAAGGATAGTGTTAGTAAAGGAGAGTAAGGCAGTGGTGGTGCTATGGTTTGGTTTGAAACCATGCTTAGTATTGGAAAGGAAGTTGTTAGTAAGGAGGTAGTCTGAGACCTGAGAGTGAATGCATCTCTCTAGTATATTGGAGAGTGGAGAGAGAATAGATATGGGGTGGTAATTGGTTAGTTCTGTGGAGGGGCCACCTTTGTGGAGGGGAATTATATGTGATACTTTCCACAGTGTGGGAACGTAACTTTCTGACAGAGATCGGTTAATCAAGATGGATACTGGGTAGGCCAGAGCATCAGCTGCGATTTGTAGGTATTCACTTGGGAGGTTGTCTGCTGCTAATTTGGTGGGCTTAAGTCTAGTTAAGAGTTTTTTTATGTTGGAGGTAGGTACAGGAGAAAAAGAGAAGGCAGTAGAGAGATTACTAGTTGAAGGTCTGTGTTGAAGGGGAGGTGGTTGTGTTGTTTAGCTAGTGATAGTATGGTTTGTGTAAAGTGTGTGTTGAATGAGGTAGCAATATTTTCAGAGGAGTGAGGGATGTTAGGAGGAGGGGTACTGACTTTACCTGGGTGGAGGATGGAGTTTATGGAGGACCAGAATTGTTTGGGACTGTGTTGGGAGGAGTCTAGGGCAGACTGGTAGTATTGGAATTTGTCCTGTTTTATTAGCTTTTTGACTCTATTGTGTAGTTCTAGGAATTTGTCTAGTTGAGGGGGTTTTGGTTTTGCACCAGTGCTCCCAGGCTTTATCCCTGTTTTTCATTTCTGACTTTGTGGTTTTCTGTAGCCATGGAGAGGGTTTGCTTTGGTTCTGGAAAGTCTTATGGGGGCATGGTAATTAAGGATGCTCAGGAAGGTAGCATTAAAAAATTCAACTGCATCATCAAGACTGAGGAACTTTAGATGATGCCAGTTACATTCTTTGAGGGATGAGATGTATGTGAATGGGTTAAAGTTTAGTTTTTTACGTATTTGATGGTAGATGACAGGTTTAGCTTGGTATAGGTATTTTTTGAGTAGGAATGTTGGGGAGTGATCACTGAGGCTATCTGATAAGCAGCCTGTTATATATGACTGGGGGCTCTTACTGACTAGTGTCCAATCCAGGGTAGTGTGCTTGCTGGAGTTTTTAATTATCCTGGTTGGTGACTGGACTAGTTGGCTGAAGCCATGAAGGTTTACATGATGGGTTGGATGGTTGCCAGAACAGGATTGCCAGTCAATATTGAAATCACCTAAAATTATAGTTTCTTGGGGGAGATGGTGGGTAAACCAGCTGAGGAGGTTTTCTAGTGGAGGGATGTTTTGGCCAGGTGGGAAGTAGCATCCACTTATGTTGATGGTTTTGTTTTGGTTTATTTTGAGGTTGGTATATATTATTTCTTCATTGCCTATTTGTGGAGCTGATGATTTTAAGATCTGGATGTTTAGATGCTGTTTAAATATTAGAGCTACACAGCCTTCTTTCTTGTTTAGCCGCTCTACTCTTAGTATGCTGTAACTGGTAGGGAGGATTTGCTCACTGGTAATGTGAAGTTTTAGCCAGGTTTCTGTCAGGATGACTATATCTGGGGAGTACAAGTCAATGGTGGCATGGAGTTCATGAACTTTGTTGGATATACTTCTAATATTTAGGCTTAGTAGAAGGAAGTCACTTGGCTTTCTGTCGGCTGTGATATGGGAGAAGTTGTGGTTTCTAGTCTGATTATGAGGATTGTGGTTGGAGATGGTAGGGCCAGGGTTGGGGTGGATGTCTCCACTTAGGGCTAGTTTTGATATGCATGAGGTTATTAGTTTTCTCAGTTTTTGAATGTGTTTGTTTATTAGGGAAACTTTATGATTGTGCTCTGTGGGTAATAGATATGGTGGAAGGGTTACTATGTTAAGTTGTAGGGATGCTTTATGTTTGAGTAATATAGTTGGTAGAATATGTGGGGGGTGCATAGGGATGGTTCTTGAGTTGGTGGGAGGGGAGCTGAATGAGGGTGAGACATGAGTGGTGGTGTGAGTAGTAGTACAGTGGTAGTGGTTGAGTGGGGGAATGATGGAGTTTTGGTAGGATGTAAGATATGCAAGGAGAGTGCATGCAGTGAGCATAGGTAAGGCATGCTTGTACATGTTAGCTGAGGAAGAGTGATAGTATTGGGAAGATGGAGGAGGTAGTGTTGGTTTTAGCGCTGTGGTTGGCTATCGGAAAGATGGGAGGGGTTTGTGAGAGTAATAAAGGTAGGACCACTGGGAGCAGGAGGGAAGAGGGGGCAGGGTGGGGAGCAAAGCGGGTAGAGACCCTGTTAGTTGCTCTTATGAGGGTGCTGGAAACAATCAGGTAACAGAGTAAACCGTTAAATGAACATATGATAGTGAATGTGGAGACTCTGGTCGGTACCCTGTATTTCCACAATGTAGTCCAATTTTCAGGTTCTGCTGAATTCAGGACTGTGGTACAAGTTGCTGTGTTGCCCATATCCTTACTTGGATAGGAGGAAGTTTCACTGTTCACCAGTGAGAGTGGGGAGCTTTGAGCAGCCTATCTGTCCCTGGAGGAGTGGTCTCAGCCCAGCAACTAGTAGTTTATTGGCCGTTTTGGGCTAATTTCTAGCTCTTTCATCTCCTTGCTTTAAAACCCGCATTTGCGCAGTTTTGCGCTTATATACAACTCAGCAAAGCTCCTCGTGGTTTCCTGCAGAGTACTACAAGCAGCAGAGCAACAAAAGAGTGACTTTCAACTGATTAAGTATTTTTTTCTCTGCATTTTTCCTGTGATTGCTAAGTTCGCTGAAAAAGCGATTTTCTAGCATTTCCATATTCTAAAAAGCTATTTTTGCTGCATACTTTACTATTTTTTGCTGTTTTCACTTTTAAAGTTGTTTAAGTCATTTTTTGTGTTGTTTAACTGTTGTAGGCTACACACTCAAGTGTGCTAGTCTGTTCTAAGCATTAAAAGTGTTTTTTGTGTAAATTTACTGTACTTTCTGCAAAAAAAAAAGAAAAAAAAACAAAAAAAATATTCTTGTTTCCCGCCTTTTCTAAGCTAGTCTAGTCCAGTTTTCAGGTTCTGCTGAATTCAGGGCTGTGGTACAAGATCCTGTGTTACCCATATCCTTACTTGGATAGGAGGAAGTTTCTCTGTTCACCAGTGAGAGTGGGGAGCTGTGAGCAGCCTATCTGTCCCTGGAGGAGTGGTCTCAGCCCAACAACTAGTAGTTTATTGGCCATTTTGGGCTAATTTCTAGGTCTTTCATCTCCCTGCTTTAAAACCCGCATTTGCATGGTTTTGCACACCACACAGTGCCGGTTAGCTAGGGTTAAACTATTCCAGGCTCCACGAAGTCTGCTTTTTCCCTTGAAATTAGTCAAACTTTCAACTAAAGCACTCTAACCTTCCTTTTACTTTCCAGCACTTGCTCTAAGCTCTCAGTAAGCACTAATAAACACTAACACTCCACTCCCCTTTACTATACAGTAGTACAAAGATCCCCATTCGTCCCTACCGGACAATCAGCAAATCGGTTCATTTATACGTACAGGCATGTCCAAAGGGCAGATTCAGGTGTACTCTCCAGTCCAGCTGGTGAATCTGGGAATCTTGAGGCAATGTTACAATTGCCTCATGTACACAGACAACCCTCTCCTCCTTCCAACAAACACACATGTATATGAGAGATGCAACTATACAGCCAAACTGGAGGCCAAGCTCTGTCAACCCAAGGCTGGAACAGTCAGTCAAGAGGAGAAGGGAAACACTTGCACCATATTACCAGTCTCACACACACCAGTCATATCTGCACCAGCAAATAACACACATAAATACACTAAAACATACTCGGAGGCTCTAAATAAAAATCTGCCTAAGCAGCAGAGACCTCCAAAGCAGACATCCACGCAACCTCCACCCTATAACAACAATGTATCACATACTTCACAAAGTCAGTGTGCCATGCAACCACAGCCCCTAAGGCTAAATAACACACCCAATACACTAATATTAGGTGACTCTATTGTCAGGCACACTGACGTTCTACTCAATAGACTGAACAAAGTGAAGGTTACTGTAAGCTGCCTTTCGGGTGCCAGGATCCGCCACATAACACAAGCACTCAGGTTACTCCAAAACAAGTACAAATATGACTCTGTCATTGCATATGTTGGTGTAAATGACCTGAGTGTACCTCCCTGGACTACATGAAAAGAGAGAGAGGAGCTCTCTGATCATGTAGCCCAGGCTGGTATGACCCTGACCCTGAATAGCATCTTGCCCTCACCAAGAATGATGCCACAGTATAAAGAAAAACTGATCAGTTTTAACAACTATTGGTGTCATTCAAAGGGGATCCAGTGTCCGTCAGCCTGGGATGACATGCTTGACAAGCCACGCTGCTTCACCAGAGATGGCTTGCAACTGTTGCCCTTAGGCTTTTGAATACTGGCCAAGGCTCTTGCCACCCCCATAGTGCCTTTTTTAGGCAAGGCTCAAAAGACAAACCCACCTCCATAAAACAACACAAGTAACCAAAAACTGCGGGTAATGCTACTCAATGCCAGAAGTCTAAACCTCAAAATGCACGCACTCGAGGCACTCCTCAGCATGGAGAAAATCGATATCTGTGCAGTAACAGAAACCTGGTTCAAGGCTCCAGAGACCACCCCAGCACTACCAGGCTGCAACTCATACCATACCTTTCGGCCCCAGAACCCGGACCGCAATACAAAGGGAGGGGGTGTATCCATTTTCATAAGGGATACCCATACCTCCAGGTTAGTAGCACAGCACGAGGCCTCGGTGACCATCCATGTGCAACTAACAGTGGGCAAAGCTGCTTTTCAGATCATAGCTTGCTACAGGTCACCCACCATGTCTCAGGACCCCCACTCAGCATTCCTGAGAACATTGGAAAATATGAAGATCCTACCAAACACCATCATACTGGGTGATTTCAACTACCTAAACATTGACTGGGAAAACTACTCAAGTACAAACTCCTTTGGCCAACGCTTCCTAGAGTTTATAAAATCAAACGCCCTGGAACAACTGGTCACCATGCCCACAAGAGGTGAAAACATATTGGACCTGATCATCACCAACATGGGAAACCAGTGTCCCACACCAGAGGTAAACCCCTCGCTTGTAAGATCAGACCATAAACTAATCACAATGGACATCCACATCCCGACCCACCCCCAGTCATGGAAACCACTGTGAAAAACTATTCAAGAGAAAACTTCACACTTCTCAAGACTGAGGTGGAAAGTTTCAAAGCCCCCACGCTAAAGGATAATGCTGCCCAAACTGCAGAATCCTTTACAAATGCGTTCTATGAGCACCTACAGGAATGCATGGATCGAGCCATCCCAGGTAAAACCAAGACTCACTCCTCCAAAAAGAGGAAACCAGTCTGGTGGTTCCCGGCCATAAACAAGCTATACAACAGAAAGAGGAAACTATTACACGATAAAGCAAAATCCCAAAAAGGAAAGGCATCCCTGATCAGTATTAGCAAGAAGCTACGAGCCCTCATAAAATCATCCAAGGCCAGTTTCAAAAGAAAACTTGCCAAAGACTCTAAAGAAAATCACAAAGCCTTCTTTTGCTATGTCAAGAACCTAGGTGGCAACTCTCATATCTGCTCTGAGCTAGTGCAAAATGTCAAAAAAATACACTGAACCAACTGACATTGCCAACATCCTGGCCAACAGGTTCAGTGCAAACTTTACTCCCCTCACCCCCAAAAGGGCCTGTGTCCATCCCAGAAGACTGTAGAGCCCCAGACATCACAGACACGCAGGTGAAAACAGCCCTCTCCAAAGCCAAAAACACAGCATCAATGGAACCGGATGGTATCCCAGGCTGCATCTTACACAAGCTCCAAAATGAACTAAACCCTCACCTAAATTCACTGTTCAAACTCAGCCTTACCACAGGCTATGTATCCAAGGAATGGGGTACAGCAACAGTTATCCCACTCCACAAAGGTAGTGCCACAACAGATCCTGGGAACTATCGCCCTATAAGCCTGACTAGCCTGGTCTGCAAAGCTATGGAGCGCATCATCATGGAACTCATAAACAAAGACATTGGGAACCTCCAGACACTGGACCCTACCCAATTCGGCTTTGTTAAAGGCAGATCCTGCCTCCTAAGTCTAGATGGCTTTTTTGAAACAGTTACCAAGGCCATAGATGAAGGAAAGGTAGTCCACACAGCCTACCTGGACCTCACTAAGGCCTTTGACACCATTCCCCACTCTGGCATTATAGATAAGCTCACCAGCTTGAACATTAATCCCTATGTCACGAGATGGGTTGCCAACTGGCTCACAGACAGAACTCACATGGTCAGAGTTGCGAGTGCCATGTCGGACTCTAAACCAGTTATAAGTGGCGTCCCACAGGGCTCAGTCCTGGGACCCCTCCTGTTCGGTATAAACTTCTCCAAGGTACAGGCAAGCACAGGAGGACTGTGGCTGACCAAGTTAGCTGATGACTGCAAACTGGGGGCCATAATCAACTCTCTGGCTGACACAGACACAGATATCCTCCAGAAGGGTCTCACAGAAACAAATACCTGGAGTCAAAACCATGGCCTCAAGCTAAATGCCAAAAAGTGCCCACGAATTATCACATAGGTGGTAATCCACTAAATATGGAAGATGTAATTAGGATCTGGGGACCCAGGTAGATAGCAACCTCTCCTTTGATAATCATATTGCCAAAGTGGTTAGAAAATCCTTCTATGTAGCCCACCTAATCACGAAAGAGTTCACATCTAGATCAAGAGAGGTCAATCATGCCCCTCTACTCATCACTCATTAGGCCCATAATAGAGTACAATGCCCCATTTGGAATGTACCTTACTTGACACCTGCAACAACTGGGAAGACCATAGAAGTACCTCACCAAGAGGAAAGTGGGCCTCAAACAGATGCCCTATGCAGCTCGACTAAAGAAACTCCAGCTCTACTCGGTTGCTTACTGCCTGCTCAGAGGTGATCTCTGCCTGACGTTCAAGGCCATGTCCAACCCGGAATTAGTGGACATGCTCCACCTCAAGAAGACCAAATCTCTTAGAGCCACATGCTCCAGCGAGTTAAACCTCAGCACAACAATAAACAGAACATGCTGGAGAGACAGATTCCTGTCCCAGAGACTTCCCTCGCTCTGGAATAGAATCCTAATTTATGTTAGGCAGAGCCCTTCACTGACTCTCTTCAAGAGAAATCTTGATGAGTGGATGGGAAATCGTAAATTTACCCCTGGGATCACTTCAATGGCCCTGCTAGACAGAGGCACAGGAAACTAATTTAAAAGGGAGGCGAAAGCCGACACATTCTGGCTAGGCTTATAAATGCCCTTGGGCAGATAGTCTAGTACCTACCTAGGAACCTATGAACCTATCAGTTAGCTGTGCCCCAATTCAGGCAGTTTTAATAAGTTCTATGGCAGAGCCAAGCATGAGGAGCACTTATTGGAGAGACACTGAGCTCCTCATGGGGCCTGTAGCAGAGTGGATTGTAGTTTTAAAAATGGTGCCTGCCACAGGTAATATTTATTAACTTTAGGATTGGCTTAAGGTAATAAACAGGGAAGGGGGAGGGGGAGAACAAGGGTGTGAGCAGGCAGTTCTTTTGTACTGCTGCTAATGAGCCAAAGCAAAGACAAGTTTGAGTTTAAGAAACAATCAGAATTGACCAAGGACTGCTCTGAAACTGTAAGTCATTTCTTAACCATTTCTCAGGTGGAAAAACAGGATAACCTTGTATCAGTAGGCTACTGCAGTCTCAGTTTAAATTATTAAACACACAGTAATTATCAGTTATGGATACTATTTGCTAACAGAAGGGAATAAGAGAGAAAATGGAAGATGTGTGTGTGTGTGTGTGTGTGGGGGGGGGGTCTCCTTACAAGCCAAAGCAGAGTGCTCTCCAGGGGGAAATGAATATTGACTCATACAAGTAGGCACATACTCAAAGTTAACTTTAGCTGTTTGCAGACAGTTCACACCTGGATTGCGCTTTTCTTATAAGAATGATAAAGGTGGTACCACAGTTGAATACTTGAGTGGTGTGAGGTCTAGAAAAGAAGAGTACAGAGAGGAGTAAGCACTTTGAGATGGAAAAGCTATATTATAAAGATTACAAGAAACAAACTGAGCAAATAGCTACTGCATACAGGAAAATATGTCTTGAACCAACTACTAGTATATGCAGATACTGAGTCAAATGGAAAGAAATCAGTTAGAAGGGACCTCGTCAGACAGTTATGCAGTCACAGATAAACATATAGTGAGCAACACTCTGTCCTGGGTCTCTAATGTGATTCTATTCACCAGTAACAGCACAATTATATAGAAATAATTAGACACCAGTATGAGCTATCTACACACAACACATTTACATGAACATTAGTGAACAAGGTGACAATGTTTAAAATGTCCAGGGTAATGATACAGATTTCACATGAGCATCTGACAACCTATGTGCTGATTTTATTAATAGGAGCTACCACAACAATGAGATCAATATACCACTTACTGAGGCTCATAACATGAGGGGAACCAAAGTAAAGCCAGATTTTTCTAACAGAAATTGGGGGAGTGGATGGCTCAACTATCCAACTACCAGGTATCACCGATGTTCCTCTGACATACTGGAGTGATATAAGCTTGGTGTTTGAGACCATTAAGAATAATTGGCCCTGACAGACACCTTTAGAAGTAACTGGTTAAAATGATGAGTAGGTTTGTTGCCATTTAACAGCTTGTTGCCTTCCAGATAGGTAACTAAGAAACAATACAAGGAGTTTTGTGAAAGTCTTAATGATGAGTTGAATTACTGAATGAAATTTTAGTTTGTTTCATTTGGCAGGGGATTTGGCTACATAGTTTTTCCTCTTTCAGGAGTTTCTTTTTGGCTGCTGTGATGACTGGAGGTACTGCCAGCACAGCTAGCTGGAATTCTGTAAATAATTATATGTCCCTTGTAAATATCACACTGATTTATAGAAGATGTTTGTTTTACAAATGTATTAGAACTGTATGTCATGTGTATATCAAACTGATTTGTACAGATGTGTTGAAAATGTATTGGTAAAGTGCTTGTGTTTAAAATGTATCAACAGTGTGCCCTACTGGAGAGAACAGAAATGTACATGCACTGTTGTAACTGTTTAAATGTATATGTTTTAACAGAGGAAACTGAAAGACAAGAGGTTAACCTCAGTCCAGCAAACTTTAAAATATATCGGAAATTAAATCAGTTTATGGGCTAGGCCAAAAAGATGCTATCTCACAGGTTTCAATGCAGCCAGATACACAAAGTCTATACTAGGAAGCTTTCTGCGTTGTCTTTGTGGTTAACTAATTATTACTCTGGAAGCGTGGAGGTGTGAAATTGCTTTATGGCTACCAGCACCTGCCACAGATCTGAGCAAAAGCCCTTGTGTGTATGTTTTTACAGCTAGGTGCTAAATCCTGCCAGCTTCCAGCAATGGGGGGTTGCATGAGAACTAGAAGTCAGATGACCAGAAGTGATGTCATTCTGCAAGTAATATTTTGGAGCCTGATTAGAGAGCTTACTCATGTATTTCTTCTTGCCTTGCCAAAGTAAGTTATTAGGGAATATTATAGTTCCGTTAGGTTTGGTCAGGAATATAGTGAAGCTTAGTTTAGATATTGTATTTCTTTATTTGTCTGAGTCTGTCCTTCAATATTATTTTAAATATTTCCAGTGATTTTGAACTCTGTTGTCACTGTGAATAGATATTTAGTATTGGCTTGTTCTTTTATTATTTATTATTAAATATATTTAGACATTTCGTTGTGGCTGATCTTTGTAGAGATATTTAAGTTTTGAGAGTATTTGCATATTTATTTGGTGACACTGTGGGAGCCACTCTTAATAGCCTTGGTCATGGTAAAACTACTATTTGTATTAGTATTAATATTACACACTAAAATTGGACACCCTTTGTTAAGAGCCTTAAAGTAGCTGGTGAGGGGTTCTGGTGGCCATAAGTATCTTATAGTCTGGGCAAAAGGGGGCATAGCTAGTAAACCTGTGCCAGCCTTTTCCAGGTAGGTGCGTGTGTGTTTGCAAATCAAATCTCAAAGTGTTTGTGTCTCAGCTACTTGGGCGGGGACATGAAGCACTGGTTGAACAGAAAGAGTGTTGGAGGACTTGGCTTGGAACCCTGGCTAAGGACTCAACTCTATCACTGTGTCAGTGGGGAGTCTTATTGGGATTTGGAGACAAATGAGAGAGAGAGAGGAACCAGTCCCTGAACTGACTGTGTTCTCTGTGTGCTCTTAAGGGAAATTGTGCTTGATGCAGAGAGCTGTATCTGGAGATAATGTATGTACCTGTTATCCTTCCATGAACATTCCCTACAGGTGCCAGTGGTGAGGATTGAGGCTCCTTGATTACTGGCTCAGAAGTGGGGCATCACAGCTGACATATAAACTTTTGTGTTGAAAGGTTATTGTCTGGGAGTTGAGTAAAGAATTTTTTTTGTCAATTTGGATGAATTTCTTGGAGAGTTTTCTCAACTATCTACGTGTCTGGTAGGATATTTCAGTTTTGACATTATACCATTGTTTCCATGGTTTAGCTCTTTCTTGCATTACCTGCTTGGTGCTTCTAGTAAGCTAAGGGGATTGATTAAATCTGACACAATTTTTATCTTAGTGGATGTAAGGTTTTTAGGTAAGACCAGATGATTTAGCTAACTGTAGAGATAAAGGAAGCTAAATTGAAATTTGTTAGGTTTTAAACTAGGCTGTATGAGATGTTTGTATAACTGTTAGTGCATTTCTGGATGGCATATATGAAATTGTGATAATTCAGGGAGTCTGGAAGTGAGCCTGTAGTTGACATTTAGTCATTGTCATTGCTTAATATACTATCAAATACTGCATTATTTTATGTCTTTTTTACTGAACATGGCAGGAGAAATAGCCAGTTGAGTAATATTATACGGTTGATTCCGTTAGAGCCTTCATTTTTGATTGTTATTCTTTGCAGTTTTGATGTTTTTCAAAAGCAGTAGCAATTGGGGAAATCCATATTCAATCTGAGCCTTAAGTATTCAAATATTCCTTTCCTTATTGCCACTCTACATTCTGGTGCTAGAAAACATAAGCCCAGAAGAAAAGTTTAGCTTTTTTCTCATCATCATGGAAATTAACCTTTTGATCCCGTCAGATTCCCAGGTAGTAGAAAGACATTTTGTATGCTGAGGCATGGCTTATTTTGAATTAGTCATCTGTCTGTAAAACGTCTGAGGTATGCCAAAATGTATGTTTTATTTTGTTTTTTGTTGTGTTTAATACGAATTGATGTGCTGCTAATATCATTAATATTCTTGTGAATAAATTCTCTTCTTTCTTCACCACACCCACCCTCCAATTCCCCCTCACACATCTCCTGAAATCCCTTTGTACTAAATCCTCTTGGCATTTCTCAAAATTGAACAAACCAGTTCCAAGGACCATAACAATATTGTTGCTGCTATGGTTATAGTACATCTGGCTTTCTGAAAACCAAAGCATTTCTCTTCTGCCTGTAGCATGTTGCTATTAGAATGCATTCTGGGTATGCCACAGAATGACACAGTGCCACAGAATGATATAAAGCAACATGTGCCAGCAGTGTGGCCCCCTTCACATTCAAAGACCATTCCTTCATCGGGACTTGAAAATCTTTGAATTAATTACTAGGGTTCTTCTTTCATTTTGTGTTCAGAACTGCAGTCCACAATGTTTGATATTGTTTTGTCTGTACAACTCCTAATCATCACACATCATTGTTCAGCATAATTTCACTTAAAAGGCTGCCACACTCTGTTCTCATTTCTAGTGTTAATCGTGGTAAGGTAAGATCCATGTGGCATGTGAAATCATTCTCTCATGCATGCACATCCTCCATCATTGCATCATCTTATCCGTGGATCATTTTTCAAACTTTCATGCCAGCAGACCTTCACTCAGATTTTTTTAAAGATTATCCATGTAATTAAATTCTTCACACATGAAGACTTAGTTTTACACATTTTTTCATTCTTAAAAATCTTCACATTTCCAGCAAGTAGGCCCAGATGCCAGTTAGAACACCTCTTAATGCTACTTTAACAGCATGGATTTAATAACACTAACTGGGGTCCAGGCCAGCCCAAATGGAATACTATTGGCTTCCATCAGCATCCCATAGTATTTTGTGCCAAATGCAGCAAGAGAAGTCTCTCCCTTCAGCTGTTTCATGCATATTGTTTAAACTGTGTAAAAAGACAACATATTTTTTTGTCGTCACTTGAAATGTTTTTTTTACACCAAACTTCATTGCACTAAGAAATAACTTCAGACTTCTATCAACGTGTTAATAATATACTGATCTGCTATTCATCTGATAAAAAAGATAATGAAGACTGCTAAAGAACCAAGTCAGAATTAACTTTATATGAAGTGCCTTCCTCATAAAGCTGAGTCACTACGCCAGTATAATTTTGACAGCTAAGCTGACTTTTCTGGTCCAGTCATTTTACTTTGTATTAGTTTTGCTTTAAATTTAGAACAGAATGTGAAAGTTTGTTCTCCCAACTCCAGCATATAAAGACAGGTTACTTAAAAAAGTAATATCACTGTGCAGCTAGCTTTATTAAGATTAAATGTTGGCAGTGATCTGCTGGCCAGGTGCTGGGAGCCTGTCAGCAAGATGAATCAGATAACTGGTATCAAAGAAAAGGAGGTTCATGGGTAAGACTTTTAACACTTCATCCATTGAATTCCTTATTTAGAGAGCAGTCTTGTTGCTTGGATTAAGTGCATACTGGCTTTCAGAAAGACAAAGAGCAAATGATTAACCCTGATGACTACACATTTTACAGCAGAACCATCCTGCTGTTCAAACATGGATGCACAAAAGGAAGCTTTAAGAACCTGCCACTCATTTGAACAGCTACTGACTCCCCCTTCATCAAACTCTTGGCACAGTTTTCAAGCTGTCTCGGTCTCCTTTTAAAAATATAGATGTAAGCAGTTTCTGTCTGGTATTAACATTTGTTAGCAGATACATAAACATGATTATTTGTATGCATTGCAATACATTGCACTGCAGTATACTGTCATTTGTACAGTGCTGTTTCTTAATGTATTGCAAAGAGAATTTGAAGTATTTACAGTAATACTTTACATTTTTACGTCATAATGCATGCATAATTTTAAGGGAAACTAAAATATATACTTTGGAAAACCATTGATTAAGAATATGTTAAGTAAAAGGAATAGTTAAAAAGTGGTTAACCATTTGAAATGTCTGGACCTGCCAGAGCGAGTCCTGAAACATAGAGACTGAATGGTTGAAAACATTTACTTAAATATACTAGTTCAAGATGGCCATTTCCTGGAATATTCTCTTTTCTCTGAGGTGTGGTTGTCTTGGAGTTGGTATACATAAGTTTGGCAGTGTGTTTGTGTGTGTGTGTGTGGGGGGGGGGGTGTGGCTTGCGTGTAAAAAAGAAGTTTAAAGAGAAGAAAAGAGAAGAGTGACATTCAAGATTTGCTCTTCTCCAAGATTTTCAGCATTTTTTTCATCATTCTGGTGGCACTCTGCATTACAAATGCTGACATTTCAATAAGGAGCATAAACAGTAAACGTTCACCCACTCTCTGATGTCCACTTTATCTTATTCAAAGTTATGCAGGGGATGGAGCTCATCTTGTCAGGCAGTGGGTACAATGGTAAGAAACTGTACTGGACAGAATGCCAGGCCATTATGAGATACATGGACACCCCCACCCACCACACACACACACACACACACACACACACACACACACACACACACACACACACATACCCACAGACAAACTGGAGAATTTCCAATTCACCTAGCAGCATAGCAGCATACCTTTTACAGGTAGGATGACACCACTAAGTTCCACACTGAAAGTCTGCAAAGAGACAGTGAGACATGTAAACTGGATAACAAAGACACTTACTCTGGAACTGAACTAGGAAAACTAGTATTTTGCAACAGCAGCATTAACCACTGCGCCCCTGTCCTTCCTCACAAATTAACTGATATAATTGTTTAAGACCGATATAAATGTTGAACTGTTACAGTGTTTAATTTTGTATTATTATTCCACTGCCAATTTCCCTCATCACATTCTTATTCCTTTAAAGTATATCTGATTAAATACAGAAGATCTCAATCAGATTGTTGTTAGAGACACAGCATGTACCTGTTTCAGAAAGGTTGTTTGTTCTATGTAGGAAGATAAGTAAATATGACATTCCCATTATTATAGTGTGTGTAACATTTTTATTGCATTAACTTGGGGTGGAAAAGATGGCAAATGTGGAAGCTTGTCTGAACCCCAACTTGTCGGGGGCTGCAAAACTAAAAAAAATTTAAGATCAAAAGACATGAAAATAGTCTCATCTCATTTGGCTTAAAATGAGGAAACAATTTTTTGTAAACATAATCATTAATGGTCCATTTTATGATGAAGTAGTCCTTGTTCATTTTAGAAATGGTGGGCTGGATAAACATTTCATTTTCATTTTTTTTTTCATTTAACTTTTTTCTTGGTCCAATAACTATTTTGTAAGTTCACAATCTAGCACCGAGAAGGGAGGAAGTAAATAACTTAAGATTTAAAGAGGATGATGGGATATTCTGTTGCATCTTTCATCCAAGAATCTGACAGGGATTCCTTAACCCCTTATATCTGGTGCAGACATGTTAATACAGGCCTAAGAAATGTCGTGGATGAAGGTTGCTACTAATAATTTTGATTCAGAAGCATATCTCTCCAGTATCAATCTGACAATTTTATGCCACTAACCCTTATGTATATGCAATATTTAAATGGGTATAATCTTCATAAATAGCCTCTGTTAGCAGGTTCTCCAACAAAGTGTATTGAAAAATGAATCACAGACCGCAGATAATAGAAGTCAGCCTCCAGTTCTGACATCAGTCCAAGCCACCTCTGCAGTCCCAACTGGAATACTGGCAACAGGTGGCATCAATGCCCAACCACACTCCTCTTGGTCTTGGTGGGACTGCAACTTTTGCACCTCAACAGAAGTGAATGGTACTTTCAGCACCCAAGATAACCATCTTAGTAACAGTTGATGTATCTGTCACAGGAAAGCAAACAGCAGACACCCCCCTTGAAGTCATCCATTCAACCAAGGTATAGTCAAGTACAGTATAGTCTTTCCAGCTCCAGTCTTGTCTTGTCTTGTCATTAGGTAGTGCCTGCTACCTGTTAGTTTGCTGCCTACTCCCATTGTGATTTTGACAGTGTTTGGAGTACCCAGATTACCCTTTGTGACAACCTGCCTGGATATCCCTGTTTAAACCGTTTGCCTCCTACTGGGCAGTGAGTTTCACATCCATACCAAGTGACTTTCTCCTCTCTCAACACTGACCTTCAAAGGTGTGGCTAGTTATTCCGGCGCCTGGCACAGTCTGGCACCTCCCTCACATTTAAATTGAAGAGCAAAAAAAAAAACCTCTGTTCCTACTATAGCTGTTCTTATCTAAGGAGTAAGCCAGGCCTGTTTTCCCTGTCTACGCTCTTCTGTACTTTTTTACATTGTAGCAAACTGTTTACTACATCTCTAACAGGCAGTTGCTGTAGTTTATGCCACACACAGAGTGCCAGAGTGCTTTAGTTCTGACTCCAAATGTAAATACTGGTATACATTTCTGAATGCCGGTAATGCAGTTAAGACCGATCAGTATCTGCAAATTGTGCCACCTAACACTTTGTGCCTGGGGCAGTTGCCCTTTTTGCCCCAACCTAGTGATGCTTGTTGATCTTCATGTTTTTACAGTCTTAGCAATGGTAGGTACTCTTACTATACCAATACAATGATAATGCAGTACGTAAGTTTTATTTTTAAGAATCACAGCCTAGCTGCATTGCATGAGGTTACTGGTTCAGTGCATTGAGCAGGTTGTCCTTAAACTAAATCTGGAAAGACCCTATCTGTACTGTCTGATAATTACTGTATAATGCCACAGCCTGACCTTTATGAAGCTCATGTCAGTTATTAGAAACACTTTTTGTTTATTGCTAATGGTACATTTTTAATTCTGTCTCAGATTTATCTGTGATTTTATATCATATAAATTACTGCATTTCAGAATATTCATTCATTCATCAACGCCTTGCTTTATCTATTTTAAGTTGGTAGAAGATCCAGAGTGCATTTTGGCCCTCAAAGGATGCAAGACAGAAAAAAAAACCTTAAAATGGGATGGCAGTCATTTGTAGGGGGCACATACACGCACTTTCTCACGCATGCATGTAAGCACACACATTGATTAACACACATTTGCATATATAAATTTGATGTACATCTGTAGGCAGCTTTCAGGAATAGCACTCAATTTGTTAAAAACTGGGGAATTCAGCATTTTATTCTTGTTAATTCTCAGTGTAACTCCCTTCCTGCAGTTATTTCCAAGTGAGAACACATGGCTAATTAGCATTAGCAGCTCCCCAGAATAGCTGAGTAGCATGTAGCATGGCCGTGGATGTGGCCCACCATGTTGATTATACTGACCTTGTAAAATCACTGCAGTAGGCTCCTCTGTGAATCAGAAATGGTGTCTGTGAGTGGTTGGTCACTTGTGTTAGCACTTAGTCTATCTCACAGTATCCCTTTCTGTATCCCAGCCCATATATCAAGCAATCTATCAATCTATACATACACCAGCAGAAGGATATACATCCTTATGTATCTGAGTGTCATGCAATAGTCAGTATACACAATGAACTACAGGTACAAACAGGATAGACCATACTGTTACTGCATTTAGGAAAGTGTTAAGGGATTTTTTTTCACTAACATACCAGTTCTCCTATTTTTTAACAATTACATCATTTTTTTTTATTATTTCATAAGATAGCTGTGTTATTATTGTAAATGGGGATCCATAATCATGTGCCCTGCAACAAAGACAATAAGGTGTGACAAGGTATATGAAACAACAGATTCTGAGCAACCAAAGCATTTGTGCAGCTAACAGCAGAGTTTGTTTCCTCCACCTTCTCCAGGCATGTTGCCCACACCACTTTTACACACACACACACACACACACACACATTTTATATATATATATATATATATATATATATATATATATATATATATATATATATATATGGAATGCACCTGCAGGCTCAAACTTAGTATATGTGTCCACAATGTATACTTTCAGTTTTGCAGTTGTGTAGATGATAAACAAAGTACCTGCAATTTAATCAGGACCTAAAATAGCTAGCAGGTAAACACCACTTACCTACAAAACTATTGTCTGTAATTAATCTTCCTGCATTTTGTGCAAATATTTTTGAGAATGAGTGCATTGTTAGCAAATGATATGGCGCATGGCTTTCTCTTCATATTTAACAAAAATAGTCTAAGGCATGCAGTATCACATTTTTTCAGGTGCATTACTTCAAGCATCTGAAAGGGTTCTTATCAGAACACAGTCTTGCTCTATAATAAAGTTGCAGTTATGCAAGTTTCATTTTCATTTATTGCAGCAATGCAGTTTTATTTGTCTTAGCAATTCTGAGGTGCAGAATGAAGATGGCCACAGCCTTTGCTCAGGATTCTTATGTTAGAATGAGTGTCAGTCACATATTTTAGGAAAGCATGTCAGCTGGCTAGTTATGAATATCTTACAACCAGGACAAGCAGTATTTAAAAATGCTATTCATTTGCTGTATGTAAATTATCTAGTACTTATTTTTGCAGATCATCTGCAGATAAAATGTATGTAACATGTTC
The DNA here is from genome assembly GCF_019279795.1 of Protopterus annectens. Classification (NCBI taxonomy): domain Eukaryota; kingdom Metazoa; phylum Chordata; order Ceratodontiformes; family Protopteridae; genus Protopterus; species Protopterus annectens. The sequence goes on along the minus strand of NC_056731.1, from coordinate 1,671,574,014 downwards.
CATTGCAGTAGTACAGGTTGTTTTCTGCTTGCACCATAAGCAATCATCATCGTCATCGTCATCATCATCATCATCCCCCATTTTTCTTTATGGGTTCGGGGTGTCGTGTCATTTGTCCCCATCTCTCCCTATTCAGTGCCACTCTCCTACCTTCTTCAACAGTCATGCTTGACTGTTGCAGGTCTTCTTTCACACAATCCATCCACATCTTTGCTGGATGCTCTCATTTCCTCTTGCCTTCTTCAGGTATGTCCCAAATCCTCTTCACCAGATGGTCTGCTGCTTTCCTGCACATGTGTCTGAACCACTGTTATCTGTTCTCTGACCTTTTCTGCAATTGTAGCTACTTTGGCTTCTGCTCTTATTTCCTTATCCTTCATCTGTCCCACAGTGTGCATCCTACCATCCATCTCAGGCACTTCACCTCTATCACCTCTAGCTTCCTATACTGCTCTGTCTTTATGGACCATGTTTCTGTACATACAGTAGTACTGATCTCTCTACTCTTTTGTACCCCTCACTTTTCAGTTTCTTTAGCACTCTTCTGTCATACACTGCACTTGACACTCTGTGCAAGTTGGCTGCATCCTCTCTGATTCTAGCTTTGACCTTCTCATTCAGACTTTCCTTCTTCTGAACTACCCCTCCTAGTTACTTGAAGGTTTTAACCTGTTCCACTATTTTCCCTTCTTTCTAAATGTTCAGCTTCTTCTGATTTCTCTCATTACTGCTATTATAACTGTCTTATCGTTACTCAGTTTCATCCCATTTGCCTTCAGTTTTGCATTCCATTTCTCTACCCTTTGCTGAAGTTCTTGCACAGATTCTGCCTGTAATCCCACATTGCCTACATACAGCAACTTTGTTAATCTGTCCCCCCAACCTGTTTGCTAATGTAGTCCATCACTAGTATGGACACCAGTGGACTCAGAGCTGAACCTTGATGAACACCAACACCAACTGGAAAGCACTCTGTAAGACTGAACACTGTACTTGAGTCATTGGGTCATTGTACATAGCTAGCACTAGTTCTACCAATGTTTCTGGGACTTTGTACCACTGCAGTACTGCCCAGATCAGCTTTCTTTAGACCTTGACATATGCCTTCTCCAAGTCTAGGAATTCCCAGTTGGACTCTTTTTCTAATTTCTAGCTTCTTCTCAAGTATCTGTCTCACTGCAACCATTGGGTCAGTTGTGTTGCATCCTGATCTGAAATCACATGATACCACATTACAAGCAGAAAATGATTGATTTCAACAATTGGCTAAGTTTCTGTTGTCACTCTAAGTGGATCCAGTATCTGTCTGCCTGGGATGACATGATTGACAGACCTCGATACTTTGCCAGAGATGGCCTGCATCTGTTACCCGTTGGCTTCCAGATACTGGCCAAGGCTCTTTCCACCCCTATAGTGCCCTTTTTAGGCGGTATTCCAAAGACCAAATTACCACCATAACAGCTACAAACAAATGCAATCTGAGGGTCATGCTGTTCAATGCTAGGAGTCTAAATCTCAAAATGCACTTGCTCGAAGCACTCCTTAAAATGGAGAACATCGACATTTGTGCTGTAACAGAGACCTGTTTCAAGGCAGCAGAAAGCACCCCAACACTACCAGGCTATAACTCTTTCCACACCTTTCGGCCCCAAAACTTGGACCAAAGTTCCAAAGGCAGTGGTGTTCCCATATTCATAAAGGATGCGCACACCTCCAGACTGGTAGCCCAACATAACGCATCAGAGATACTTCAGGTGCAGCTAACACTGGGTAAGACAGCAGTTCAGGTCGTAGCCTGCTATAGGTCCCCAACCATGTCCCAAGACTCACACTTCACGTTCCTAAGCACCCTGGACAGTGTTAGGGTCTAACCTAACACTCTCATACTATGCGACTTTAACTACCCCTCCATTAACTGGGAAAACTACTCATGTACCAATGCACATGCCCAATGTTTCCTGGAGTTCATTAATTCTAATTCTCTGGATCAGCTCGTTCTTACCCCCACTAGAGGTAGCAACATTCTTGACCTGGTCATTAACATGGGTGACCATTGCTCTACATCAATATTCAGCTCCTCCCTGGTTAGATCTCACCACAAACTAATCACCTTGGAAATCTACATCCCTACCACCACCCCCCACCACCCCCACAAAGGTAACCACCATGAAAAACTTCTCCAAAGCTAACTTTGGGCTCCTATAAACAGAGGTGGCTAACTTCACGGCATCCATGCAAATGGAGAATAGTTGCATGTCTGCCAAATCATACACCAATGCACTGTGTGCAGATGTACACAAATGCATGGATCTCGCCATACCCAGTAGAACCAAGACACTCTCCTCCAAAAAAAGGAAGCAAATCAGGGGGTTCCCTGCCATAAACAAGTTCTACAACAGAAGGAAGAAACTGATGCAGAATAAGGTGAAGTCCCAAGACAGTAAAAACTCCCTTATCAGCCTCAACAAAACATCTGAGATCCCTCATCAAATCCTCTAAAGCTAGCTATGAAAACAGAATTGCAGCAGACAGTAGAGACAACCACAAGGCCTTCAATAGTTATGCAAAGAATCTCCATGGCAATACCCAGATTTGCTCTGAGCTACTGCACAATGGTACCTCCTATACTGAGCCAACAGATGTTGCCAATATACTGGCCGACAGATTCAGTGCCAACTTTACCCCTCCCCCCAAAGGACCAATCACAATACCAGTAGATTGCCAGGTACCCAGTATTGCTGCTGCACAGGTTAAAACTGCACTGTCCAAGGCCAAGAATACAGCTTCTATGGGACCTGACAATATCCCTGGCTGTGTTCTACATGAACTACATAGTGAACTGGCACCTCACCTGTGTGCTCTGTTCAATCACAGCCTCATCTCAGGCTTTGTCCCTACTGAATGCACACTGCTACAGTCCAGGAGTGACTACAGACCCTGGGAACTATCGCCCCATTTGCCTGATGAGTCTGATATGCAAGGCTATGGAATGCATCATCATGGACCTAATAAACAAGGATACAGGGTATCTCCAAACTCAGGATCCCACACACTTTGGTTTTGTGAAGAGTAGATAATGCCTGTTCAGCTTGGTCGACTTCTTTGAGTCACTCACCAGAGCTGTGGATGAAGGCAAGGTGGTTCATACAGCCTACCTTGATCAGGCCAAGGCATTTGATATCATTCCCCACTCAGGAATCCTAGAAAAACTCACTAAGCTAGGCATCAACCCCTATATCACTAGGTGAGTTGCAAACTGACTCACAGATATAACCCACACTGTGAAAGTAGCTGCATCCAAGTCAGATTGCTGACTAGTCACGAGTGGAGTCAACCAGGCTTTGATCCTGTGTCCTCTTCTGTTTGGTATCTACTTCTCTGAAGTCCAGGCCAATACAAAGGGATTTTGGCTGACAAAGTTCGCAGACGATTTCAAGTTGGGAGCTATTATTAACTCCTCAAGTGATGTTTACATCCTACAGAATGGCCTCACTGAGACCAATGACTGGTGTCAGAATCATGGCCTTAAGCTCAATGCCAAAAAATGTGTCATTATCCCCTTTGGGAAAAACCCAGTTCCCATGAATTACCACATTGATGGTAGTCCACTGAATGCAGAAGGCGTTATAAGAGATCTGGGAACACAGGTTGACAGCAACCTCTCTTTTGATCACCACATTGCCACTGTGGTCAGAAAGTCCTTTTATGTGGCACATCTTATGACTAAGGGTTTCGTACCAGGAAGAAAGAGGTCATTGTCTCCCTCTACTCTTCCCTCATTAGGCCAGTCATCGAGTACAATGCCCCATTTGGCATGTACCTCACTAGACACCTGCAACAACTGGAGAGGCTGCAAAAGTACCTTACAAAGAGGTTTCTAGGCCTTAAACACTTGTCCTATATGGACAGACTCAAAAAACTCTAACTATTCTCTGTCTCATATCGCCTACTTAGAGGCGATCTCTGCTCGACTTACAAAGCCATGTCCAACCCAGCTCTCTTAGAAATGCTACATCTAAAGAAATCCCAGTCTCTCCACACCACATGCTCCAGAGACCTCAACCTCACTACACAATCAACAGAATGTACTGGAGGGACAGGTTCATAACACAGAGACTGCCCATGCTATGGAATAGACTTCCCATACATGTCAAGCAGAGCACCTCGCTGACCATCTTTAAGAGAAATCTTGATGAGAGGATGGGAAATTGAAAATTCTCTCTGGGGATAACCCAGTGGCTCTTCTTGACAGAGGCACTGGGAACTAAGGTCAGGTGGCACGATGCCAGGGTAATCCTGTGGCTAGACTTGTAAAGGCCCCAAGGCCATTAGCCTAGTACACACCCATGAACCTATGAACCTATAAACTACTCATTACCCATATTACTTTCTACTACTCTGTGTATTCATTCATTCATCAGTCACCCTCTCCAGAACTTTCATGCAGTGTGATAGGAGCTTGATACCTCTATGCTTCTCACAGCCGTAAATGTCCTCTTTGTTCCTGACCACTGGCAGTAGTATGTTTATTCTCCAGTCGGCTGGGATACACCTCTCCCTCCACACTGCCATAAGTTCCCATAGGAGCTATTTTTCCCTTATCTCATACAGCATCTTTATCATATCTGCTGTGACCTCAACTGAGCCTGCTGCATTCACTGACTTCAGTTTTCTTAGTGCTGTTCTTACTTCTTACTGTATGGTAATTTCCTCCTCTTCTTTTACCGTAGGCTGTGTCTGAGGTAATACTGCTTCTTTGGGGTGTTCTTCATTCAGAAGCCACTGGAAGTACTCCTTCTATCTGCCTTTGATGTCTTGTGGATTGGTGAACAGGTTGTTTTCTGGCATCTCTTATTAAGGGTGTCTGACTTATCTTTATTTTTATGTCTTTGCCTTGCAACCTAAAATTGTGTTATATCATCCACTGAGTCACTTCGCAGAAGCTGGCTGAATGCCTCAGATGTCTTGGTCTTTGCTATTGCAACTCCTCTCTTAGCCTTTTTGTTAGCCAAGCAGTATGCCTTCCTAGCCAGGTCTGTTTTTTCTATCTCCGACTTTTAATTCCACTCCTTCCTTCTTGCAATGACTTCTTGGATTGCTGCATTCCACCACCAGCTTTCCTTATGCACCTTATTTCCATACCTGGTTCAACCAGGTTTCTGCTCTGTAGCCCGTACACATGCTGTTTTTAGGCACTGCCATTCTTCTTCAGCTCCACTTATTTCCCCTTCTTCTTGAGGTGCTAGAGCCCTGAGTAAATCCTTGAACTGTTGTGCTTTCTCTCTAGTCAACTTTCAGGTCTTCAGCCTGGTCTCTGTTGACCTTAGACCCTACTCTGAATAATGCTTACAGCTGATGGTGGCAACCAGTGCTTTATGCTGTGGGATGACTGTTTCACCGGGGCTGACTTTGCAATCACTGATTCTACCCCAGTGCCCTTTCCTTACTAGGTGGAAGTCTACCTGAGTTGCACGTTGGCCACTTTTGTATGCGATCTTGTGACTGTCTTTCTGAAACATGTGTTGTCTACTATAAAGCTATTTGCCAGAGAGAAGTCTAGAATGGCCTCTCCTTCTTTATTCCAGTTGCCCTATCCATGTAGTCCCAGGGAGTCCTCATATCCTGTTCTGTTTGTCCTGATATGTACATTCAGGTCACCCATTATCAGCACCAGTTCCTATTGTCCTGCTTTATCTAGTATGTTGTCTGAATGCACTTCTTTGCTTACTGTTGCAACCCTACTGTGGGGCATAGGCTGAGATTATGAATACTCCCCTATCATTACACCATATTCTGATTGCCATAAGTCTGTAATGAATTCTGAAGATATCACTCACTGTCTTCTGACGCTTCTCCATCTCTGCAATTCTCACACCATTTCTAGCCTGTCCTCTTCCTGCGTCATAGACTCTGGATCCCAAACCAATTGGTTTTGGTACACTGACCTTCCACCTTGTCCCCTGGATACATAGGATGTCCAGCCTTCTCCTTACCATCATGTCATTCACTTCCAAGCCTCATCCTGTCAGTGAACCTACATTCAGTGTGGCAATTCATAGTTCATGTTTGGCTGATTGATTGGATTAATGTCCAGCTTTGGGCAAGTGACACTGACCAGCCAGTAGTTTAGACCCAGGACTGCTTGTCAATAGGGGCATATACAACCCTCCTACCATTAGCATGGGTCCCAATAAGTACCCATGCCCATTTTGGTGATATTATTCAACATGTCTGAATTACCTACAGCCATATTTTACACTGTCCAGTGGCTAGCCCTGCCGCTGTGCACAGTCTCTGATCCATCTTCTTCTACCTTTGAGGATACTGCACACCACAGCTGATGGCCAAAGTGGTTGGTCTATTCAACTTGTCCCCCTGTAGGGCACCATCTAGTGTCTGTGCTGCTGCGGGTGAATTTGAGATGGAAACACTCAGAATGTTTTTGGAGGTGAGAGAAACCCCACAGAGACACAGAGAAAACATTCAAACTCCAAACATGCATTGGCCAGAAGTCAGGATCAAACCTTGTACCTCGTGTATGGGGGGGGGGGTGAAGACTGTAACCATTACGCCATCTGCTATTCATTTTTTTTTTTTCAAAGCTTGTGCAGAACCAAAGTAGTTACCTTTCTATCTGGAGTAATTTGAAACATGCTTCTGAAAAAAATACTGTGTAAATGTATTTCTCTCATTGTAGCACTAATCATAATCTTTAATACTTGTAAGAAATATCAGAAATGTACTCTTTGCCTTCTTCCATGAATTCAAGCAGCCCTATTTTGCTGGTTTATGAGTTTGCAACACCGTTGATTCCTTTATGTAGGGAGATTTCTCTCTTCCTCACAGAGGTACAAATGTGGAGATGGTATGTCTAAGTCCATGAGATGTGTGAGGAGACTGTTCCTGTAAAAATGAAAACACTTTTTATGGGTTATTTATGTGTAAAGGGTTGATAATTCTTTCGGTATTTTGTTTTTCATGCATTTTATGGTATTTGGGGTGTTATGTTCACAATTTGAACAGTTAGTATTTTTAGTTGACATATTCTAACACACTGAGACTGTTGAATCTGCTTCGGAAAAATGTATATGATTTTGCAAAATTTCGGTGACAAAAAGGTGCATGTACCTTTAAATGATTTCAAAATGTATGTAGTATTCAGAGTGTGGGAATATTCTGATAGTGGTTTCCTCAACAATTAGCAATAAGTCAGTCACTTAAACCTAATTGCTAGCTACCTGAATATAAAAAAGAGAGAAACCTGGAGGATGGCTCGGTGGTACAGTGGTAGCGTTGTTGCCTCACAGCAAGAGGTTCTCCTGTTCGATTCTTGGCTGCAGTGCCTTCTGTGTGGAGTCTGCATGTCCTCCCCACGATTGAGTCACCTCCGAAAGACATGTGTGAATGAGTGTGCCTTCGCTGGAGGTTGGGCATCGGGCTGGCAACTCGGCACCATAAAAATTGACTGCCAATCATTAGTGGACCAGAGTTCCCCTGTGGCGACCCCTAACTGGGAAAAGCCGAAAAGACAAACAAGTTCACATTGAAAAAATAATGGAGAAGTTCTGAAAGGAAGATCTGGAAGAGGGGAATGTAGAAGTACTCACTTGGGGCTCAGCTGTGGAATGTAATTGATGGACTGTGTTTGGCTGAAATACTTGCTATTGGAACTGAGAGTGTGGCTTAAGAAAGAGGCCTACATTTCTAGAGTGAATTGTAGAGCATCTGAGCTTAGAGCTGGAAAAGAGGCTTAGGACATAGCCCTATAGCCTGAAACTTGGCTGTGGGACATACTGTATCCTGTTAGGCCTTCATGGACTAGATAGCTGTTGCAAAGACATTCCTTATTTTATGTTTGCAAAAATTGACTGAGCTAATATTTCAGTTTGGAAATTAAATAAAAGTGATTATTTTTGTCTGTGTCTTGCCTTCAGTGTTTCCTTGAATTATACACTCATGGTGAATTTGGACATTCCTTGTGCAGACTTATGCCTGAATTCCAGATATATAACATATTGCTATCTGAATTTATGGGGTTTCCTCTATAGAAATCATGGAATATATTTAATCCGTGCACCTGTGTTTATTTTATGCGAAAAAACTGTTTTTACTTTCCCTCGGAAAAGTGTAACTTTTATTTATTTATTTTACATTTGTTAACTGGGCTAGTCTAGCTGGATATATATCCATTTTCAGTAGAGGCCCGGGGAGAAAAGCTCCGCACAGATATACAAATATGTAAAAATATTGTTACATGTTAATTAGGATTAATAAACCAAATGAAACAGGTAGTTATAACATATCAGAGATCAAAAACACTTAAGAAAAGTACAGTGAACATAATATAGCTTAAGAAAGCTAAAACAGATATAATACAGTAATTATTATGTACAATAGTTCACATCAGGTTAAAGGATTTAAGCAATAGGTTTATTAGAGTTTAAATAGTGTCAGTCTTAATTACAAGACTAAGTATTTAAATGTTTGGAAGTATGGTTAGAAGAGGAAGAAACAGGGGTAAAAGGCAGTTGTTAGTCAGGGTTACTACAAGGGCATAGCCAGTGCCTTTGGAGGTATTTTTTTAGTTTTTGTTTAAAGAGTGGCAATGATGTAATTAGTGTTAGTTCACTGGGTAGCAGGTTCCAGTTTTTTCCTACTGTGTTAGTAAACAGAGAGTCACCAGCTGTATTATTAGACTTAGTTAAGCTTGCAAGGAGTTTGCTAGAAGAGCGTAAGGAGTACAGATTATTATATGGGATTAAGAGTTTTGAGAGGATAGGGGTATTACTGGGTTGGTAAAACATTTTGTGGGCAATAGTGAGTTGGGGGATTATCAGATGGTTTTGGAATTCCAGCCAGTCTAGTTGCCTAAGATTAGAACAGTGATGAGTTCTGAAGGGATTGCCAGTAGCGAATCTGGCAATATTATTGTAGGAAGTTGCTAATTTGTTAAGGTTAGTTTTCTTAAAGTTGGTAAATATAGGTGAGGCATACAGAAGAGTTGAGATTAGATGGGAGTGAGCGATCTTGGCTCTGACTGTTAAGGTTAAGAAAGATTTTATTCTATATAAGGATCCTATTTTTCTGTTGACTATTTTAATGGTGTTGTTTATATGGTGATCAAATGAGAGATTTTTGTCAATGGTTATTCCTAAAAGTTTGGTGGTAGAGTCAGGGAAAATGACAGTGCCATTATTTGAAGAGATTGAGAAGTCTAGGGGGGTGGACCTAGTAGTGGATGTGAAGAGAAGGAGTTTTGTTTTTTTGGCATTAAGAAGGAGGCAACGTTTGGTAAACCATGTTTCTACAGTATTAAAAACATTTTGAGTAAGAGAGTATAGTTCAGTTGGAGAGGTTGCTGAGCATATTAGTGTGGAGTCATCTGCATATTGAATACAGGTGGCTTGAGGAATTGCTACATGGAGATCATTAATAAATAAGGAGAAAAGAAGTGGTCCAAGAATGGAGCCCTGAGGGACCCCGATGGTGACAGGTAAAAAGGAAGAAATTAGATTTTCCCAGAGAACTGCCTGTTGCCTATTGCTGAGGTATGACCTAAACCATTTAATGGCCAGAGAATCAAAGGAAAGAGATTCAAGAATATTAATTAGGAGGGTATGGTTAACCATGTCTAAGGCTTTAGAGAGGTCGATGAAGAGTGCAGATGAGAGGATGTTTTGTTGCGGTTACTATTGATGGTCTCTGTAAAGGATAGGAGGGCAGTGGTGGTACTATGTGATGGTCTAAAGCCATGTTGACAGCTTGCTATTAAGTTATGTAGAGAGAGATGATGTAAAAGTTGTTGGTGAATGCATTTCTCCATAATTTTTGCTAAGGGTGATAAAAGAGCAATTGGCCGATAGTTAGTGTAATCATTGGAGTTCCCACCTTTATGTAAGGGGATAATATGGGATATTTTCCAGATATCTGGGATGGTTCCTTCTTGAATTGTCCTATTTATAAGTGTAGATATAGGGTAGGCAATTACTTTGGCTGCTTTTTGGAGATATTGGGAAGGAAGTTCGTCAGCAGATGGAGTACATGGCTTAAGTTTATGAATAAATTTGTAGATAAGAGAAGTAGAAATGGGTTGTAGTATTAATTTCGAGGAAGAGTGTGGTAAGTTGATGGGAAGGCTGGAGTTATCAGAGATAAGTTGCCTAGCTAGAGATTGTATAGTCTCAGTGAAGAAAGAGTTAAATGTATTGGCAGTTTGATGGGGAGTATTTGGATCTGCATCAAGTGGGGTGGGTGTTCGGGAGTTACCTGGGGAAAGGAGGTTATTTATGCAAGACCAGAACTTTTGTGGATTATTTTGATGAGTTTGTTGAAGTTTGCAGAAGTAGTTTTTGTTTTCTGTAAGTATTGCCTTTTTTGTACTATTTCTAAGCTGCCTAAAATGGAGATGATCAGAGCTATGTCTATTAGATCTCCATTTGGCCCAGACTTTATTCTTAAGCAGAATTTGATTTCTAGTTTCATTCGAGAGCCATGGGGCTGTGTTGGACTTCATTCTGATGGAACGTTTAGGAGCATGCTTATCAAGAATAGATAAGAAAGTAGTGTTAAAATACTTTACAGCCTCTTCAAGTGGAAGGGATTTTAAAGGGTTCCAGTTGCATGCTCTGAGCACAATTTGAAATAATTCTGCGTTAAAGTGTTTGGTAGAGCGTGCTATCCTAAAGGTGGGGGGATTTGGAAAGACTTTCTTTTCTCTTGTGATGTAGGTCAACGAATGATCACTTACATCATCTGGCAGGGTTCCTACTTTGTAAGTTTGTTTCAAAAGTTGTAACTTTTATCTTTTTCTGCTTACCTGCTTAAGTGCAATGTCAAAGGTATATTACAGAGATTTGTTGATTCAAAGGTGTGGACTGTCCAAATGTTTAGGTAATTAATAAAAAAAATGTTTAGGCAGTTATAGCAGTAGGTTGTAGAGCTTGACAATAAAGCTGCCAACTCAGACTGCAATGTATGGACATGGGCGAGACTAATTGTACCTCCTGAGGTGTGAGCAGTAGTATTTTCAAACCAGACGTTAATGTAGATGAAATAAGTACAGAGATGCATGATCTATAGTGCATTTTAAAGCTTTGACTTGAAACTGTTGTACACAGTAAGGAAAAATGTTCAAGATTTCAAATGTATTAAAGAGGTTTGCCTAGTAGTATACTACAATGGGTACTGCACAGTAATCAAGAAAAGTAATTAGCTAACTACAGTAACAGTTAATAACACCATGCTTAGAAATGAAGTATCTGCTTCATAGACTGAAACCACATTAAGGAATACCCTGTTCAGTGAAAAATAATCAAACAACTAATGTTTTAATATATTACTAATGTGGAAAGAGCATTCCCTTTACAGAACTTTACAGTATGATCTATTTGGAAAACTGAGATGCATACTTTAAATAAGGTTTCTTTCACATCTCTAATAACTAAGGATGCCTGGTATCACTGTATTAAATCCAAGGCACAATCATGTACTGTGTCTCTGGAAGGGAAAAAGGTTCAAGCACTGCTATATTCTTGTCAAGGGCTCACTGGGGTATATGCATATGATTACTAGTAAGCAAAAAGTGGAATAACCCCTTACACATGTAGAAATTAAGACAGCAGTGCAAAGGAAGCTGTGGTTGTAATCCCTGATATGAGTCACAAGTTAATATTATGCAAATATTTTCCGCTTTCAAAGCACTATGAAAATGCAGAAGGAAACAGACTCCATAAACACAATATGGAAAGCTGATGCACTTAATAAAGAAGATAAAGAACAGTAACCTGATATACCTATTCACTATAAAATAGTGTGACAGTAGGTAAAGTTAATAACAATAAAACAGAGATCCAGAATAAAAATTAAGTGAAAAAGTTGCCTAGGTATTAAAAAGGATTCGCAAACAATAGTATTACAGCCTATTGATTCAGAGCAGCAAGTAAAAGGTGAATCTGTAGAAGAAAAGGATTATAATATTCACCATAATATTATGGACTACTGTGACAGAGCAGCCTGCAAATGCATAATCTGCAGAATTGAAAGGTTTATACATGATAAAACTGTTTTTTTTTTAAACACTTTCCCCAAAAACTATACTCATCTTAATGACATATTTATTTTTATACATCTTTAAATAGTTATGCTATACTCCTGATTATTGACACTGTATAACATTGTATTGCTACTTAATGCCTTGTAATAATCCTGTAACATTGCTGTTTAATGCTAATTTATAATGAAAATTATATAATATGTTGGAGCTTTTCTCCCCGGGCCTCTGCTGAAAAAGGGCTCTTCAGCTCAGTTGGACAATCCTGGTCAACAAATGTAAAATAAATAAATAAATTACATAAATACACTAATAAAATGCAATCTGCTTGGACAGAGCAACATGCAAGGATGAAGTCAGTGGAAGGAAAAGATTCACACATTAAGCTAGTGCAGCCCAACGGTGTTGCAAAGCAGGGAATAAGTGTATTGTCACATGCAGGTGTTGTTACAAAGCAGAGAGCAGAAGAGCTATTGCAGCTTCAAAGTATTATAGGGCAGAGAATGGAAGAGATTAGCAGCTTTTAAGAGAAGGAACCAGTCAAAGAGAAATGTATTCTAAGGAAGTAAGACAGAAAAGCAAAGAAAATGTACACCTGAGCAGAATTCTGAACTCTGTCAGTTTAAGGCAAAAAGTCTCAGAAGGAGAAAATTCTATTAAAAAAGTATTAGGCAAGAGGGGATTACCAGTAAGATATACTGCATTGATGTTGTTAATGAAGGAGATATAATAAATAACAATAATTATAAATCCACTCCTGTCAGAACAAGACATAAATCAGGATTATAGGCAGCAGGTGATTATATGTAAGGTCAATATGTAACGTTTTGTGTATTATGCTGGATGTACTGTATTTGACATAGGTTCATAGGTAGGTACTAGGCTATCGGCCCAAGGGCCTACGTAAGCCTAGCCAACAAGGTCCCCTGGCTTACGCCACCCAAGAAAGTTATTTTCCTGTGCCACTGTTGAGTAGAGACACAGAAGTGATCCCCGGGGTGTATTTCCTATTTCCCATCCACTCATCAAGATTTTTCTTGAAGAGTGCTAATGAAGAACTTTGCTTGACATAGATGGGTAGCCTGTTCCAGAGTATGGGAAGTCTCTGGGACAGGAATCTATCCCTCCAACATGTCCTGTTTATTGTGGTGACAAGGTTTAGGTCCCTAGAGGGTGTAGCTTGGAGGGATTGGGGTTTCTTTAGGTGTAGCATGTCCAACAGCTCTAGATTTGACATAGATTTATATGTTAGGCAGAGATCACCTCGGAGTAAGCGATATGCTACGGAGTAAAGCTGGAGTTTTTTGAGGTGGTTAGTGTAGGGCATTTGTTTGAGGCCAGTAAGCCTCTTTGTGAGGTACTTCTGTGTCCTTTCCAGCTGCTGCAGATGTCTTGTGAGGTACATTCCAAAAGGGTCGGTGTACTCTATAATGGGTCTAATGAGTGTCGAGTAGAGGGGAACAATGACCTCTTTTTTCCTGGATGAGAACCCTTTTATGATGAGGTGTGCCATGTAGAAGGACTTCCTGAATACTGTGGCGATGTGACTATCAAAGGAATGACTACTGTCTACCTGGGTCCCAAGGTCTCTTATCACGCATTTGGTGTTAGATTGCTGCCTATGTGGTAGTTCATGGGTACAGAGTTTTTGCCAAAGGGGATGACACTGCACTTTTTGACATTGAGCTTGAGGCCATGGCTCTGACACCAGGCATCTGTCTCAGTGAGGCCCTTCTGTAGGATGTCCACATCATTTGGGGACTTGACTATGGCTCCTAGTTTGCAGTCATCTGTGAACTCTGTTAGCCAGAGGCCTTCTGTGTTAGCCTGTAATTCAGAGAAGTAGATACCAAACAGGAGAGGTCCCAGGACGGAACCCTGTGGTACTCCACTTGTCACTGCTTTGAGGTCAGATTTGGAGTCTGCAACTTTTACAGTTTGGGTTCTGTCAGTGAGCCGTTTGGCAACCCATCTTGTGACGTAGGGATTTATACCTAGTTTAGTGAGTTTAGCTATAATTCCAGAATGGGGGATGGTGTTGAAAGCCTTGGTGAGGTCAAGATAGGCTGTGTGAAACACCTTACACTCATCAATCAGGTTCAGGAGGCATGATTTGCCTTTCACAGATCCGAACTGGGTGGGATCCAGAGTTTGGAGGTTACCAATGTCTTTGTTTATGAGTTCCATGATGATACACTCCATGGCCTTACAGACCAGGCTCATCAAGCTAATAGGTCGATAGTTCCCGGGATCAGTGGTGGCTCCCCCTTTGTGGAGTGGGATAACTGTTGCTGTGCACCATTCAGTGGGCACAAAGCCTGATGCAAGGCTATTATTGAACATGGTGCTTAAGTGGGGAGCCAGTTCATTCTGAAGTTCATGTAAAATGCAGCCTGGGAAGTCTGGTCCCATGGATGCTGTGTTTTTGGCTTTAGAGAGTGCAGCTTTTACCTGCGTAGTTGTGATTACAGAGACTTTGCATTCTTCCTGTATAGATATGGGCCCTTTAGGGGGTGAGAGGGGGATAAAGTTAGCATTGAACCTGTCTGCCAGGATGTTGGTAATATCAGTTGGTTCTGTAATTTTCTTGCCTTTGTGCTGTAACTCAGAGCAGATCTGGGTGTTGCCATTGTGATTCTTGACATAGTTATAGAATGCTTTGTGGTTGTCCTTGGAATTAGTGATGATTTTGTTTTCATAGCTAGCTTTGGAGGATCTTATACGGGATCTCAGCTTCTTACTGAGGCTGACCAGGGAGCTCCTCCACTCATGGGATTTTACTCTCTTTTGCAACAGTTTCTTCCTTCTGTTGTACAGTTTGTTTATGGCAGGGGACCACCAGATTGGCTTCCTTTTTTTGGAGGATAGCATCTTGATTCTGTTTGGGATAGCATGATCCATGCACTCGTCTAAGTGCTTATAGAGTGCATTTGTGTAGGATTCAGCAGTCATAACTGTATTGTCCATCTGCATGGGTGTCATGAAGTTCACCACTTCTGTCTTAAGAAGCATGAAGTTGGCTTTGGAGAAATGTTTTACTGTGGTTTCCTTAAAGGGGGGTGGGATGTGGATATCAAGGGTGATTAGCTTATGGTCGGATCGGACCAACGAGGAGCTGACTTCAGGTGTGGAACATCGGTCACTCATGTTGGTAATGACTAGGTCTAGGATATTGTTGCCCCTGGTGGGGGTGTGGATAAGTTGATCCAGGACATTGGAGTTTATGAATTCCAGAAAGCATTGAGCTAAGGAGTTGGTACATGAGGAGTTTTCCCAATTAATGGTGGGGTAATTGAAGTCGCCCATTATTAGGGTGTTTGGTTGAACCCTAATACTTTCCAGTACATCAAGAAAAGAGGAGTGGGAATCCTGGGGCATGGTGGGGGATCTGTAGCAAGCTACAATTTGGATTGCAGTTTTGCCCACAGTTAGTTGCACTTGGATAACCTCGGATGCATTATGCTGAGCAACTAGCCTGGAGGTGTGGATATCCTTAATGAATATGGACACACCTCCGCCTTTGGTGTTTCGGTCCTGGTTACATGGCCAAAACGTGTAGTATGAGTTATAGCCTGGTAGTGCAGGGGTGCTCTCTGGAACCTTGAACCACATCTCAGTCACTGTGAGTGCATTTTGAGATTTAGACTTCTAGCATTGAGTAGCATTACCCTCAGCTTTTGCTTGCCTGTTCCTGTTATGGTGGTGAATTTGTTATTTGAACCTTGCCTAAAAAAGGCACTATAGAGGCAGCAAGAGCCTTAGCCAATATACGGAATCCCAGGGGCAACAGGTGCAGGCCATCTGTGGCAAAGCATCATGGTCTGTCGACCATGTCATCCCAAGCAGACAGATACTGGTTCCCCTTAGAATGACACCAGAACCTTAGCCAATTGTTGAAGTCAATCATTTTCTCCTTGTACTGCGGTGTCATTCTGGGCGATGGCAGAAAGTTACTCAGGGCTAGGGTCATACCTGCCTGGGCTACAAGATCGGAGAGCTCTTCCCTGTCTCTTCTCATGTAGTCCAGGGAGGTACATCTCAGGTCATTCACACCAACATGGACAATGACAGAGACATATTTGTACTTATTATGGAGTGACCTGAGTGTGTGGGTTATGTGGCGGATCCTGGCACCTGACAGGCAGCTGACAGTGACCTTCTCCTTGTTTAGCCTGGTGAGTGGGACATCAGTGTGCCTGACTATAGAGTCACCTATGACTAGTGTGTTGGGTACGTTGTTTTACCTTATTGGCTGTGGTTGAGTGACACAGTGAGTCTGTGTGCTATGTGTCATTTGGGTTGTGTTGGGGGATGGAGGTTGCTTGCGTTTCTGCTTTGGAGGTCTCTTTTGCTTAGACAGATTATTACTGAGAGCCCCCGCAAATGTTTTTGTGTTACTATGTGTGGATTTTGGTGGTGTAGATTTAGTCAGACTATGTGATGAGTGTGGTGTGGTGCAAATGTTTACCTTCTCCTCATGACTGTCAAGTTCAGTCTTGGTTGGAGAGAGCTTTACCTCCAGTTTGGCTAGATAAGTGCATCTCTCACAGGTTATAGTGTTGGGTGATAGGAGGAGAGTATTGTCTGTGTACTTGAGGCAATTTCTACATTGCCTCAAGATGCCCAGATTCATCAGATAGACGGGAGAGAACACTGGGAGCTGACCCTTGGACATGCCTGAATAAAAAACTATTTTCCTCTAGATAAGTGAGGAAAGTGAGTACAAGAGCTGTTTTTCTCTAAGCAAGTGAGAAAAGTAAGTACAAAAACTGTTTTCCTCTAGGTAATGAGGAAGATTGAGTGCTATACTAATTAGTAGCTTATTTAGTGCTTACAAGTTCTGAACAAGTGCTGAGCATGAATAAGCAAATTTAAGTGTTAAAACTAAGAATCCATATCTGTACTAGACGACTTACAGGACAGAAACAAGTGCAAATGTAGGCTTTCAAATCAGAAAGTTGAGAGAGATGGAAGAGATTGGCCAAACGGCCAATAACTACAATTTCTGGGCCAGAACCACTCCTTATGTGGTAGTCAGGTTACCTAGTGCTTACCACTCCCACTGATAAGCTAGAAGGCTTCCCTCCAACACAGAAAGGCTTGGGGGGCTCAGAAGCTTACATACAGTCCTGGATACAGCAAATCTGTATCTGGAACACTAGTTACAGTTAAGGTAGGAAACAGGCTTACAGTTTTTTTTTTACAGAAAAGTAGCAAAAACAGTAGTAAAAACCATTCACATGCAGTGCAAGAGCACAATTGAGTATGTAGTAATATTAGACCAAACACCGTTTAAAAAAATGCAATAAAATTAAAAAGGACTAAAAGCAAGTGCAGAAAGAGTTTATTAGGGAGAATGTAGTAAAGAGGTGGGACTGGGGAAGTGTCCCAGATCAAATCTACAGTGGGGCGGGCAACTGCAAAAGCCACCAAATTTAAACTTTTTCTTCTTCTTTCGGCTTTTCCTGGTTAGGTGTCGCCACAGCGGATCACCTGTCCGCTCATGACTGGCAGTGGAGTTTTACAGTATCAAGTTGCCAGCCCGGCTCCCAACCTTCCACAGAAGGCACACACATGCACACACTCACACCTAGGGCCAATTTAAAGTGTCCAATCCACCTACTGCATATCTTTGGGATGTGGGAGGAAACCGGAGCACCCAGAGGAAACCCACTCGACCACAGGGAGGACATGCAGACACCGCACAGAAGGCACCCCAGCCAAGGATCGAACCGGAGAACCTCTTGCTGTGAGGCGACAATGCTAACCACTGCACCAAAAGCCACCAAATTTAAACTACAAACCAAAAATAGGGTGAGTGGGTGGGACAAAACAGTTTCAACAGAGATCTAAGCAACAACTAACAGTACAAACTCTAAAACCAGAAAAATATACTCAGCTCTGTATATTTGCATATCAGAGTCTCAGAACAGTGAGACAACAGTTTCAACAGAGATCTAAGCAACAATTAACAAACTCTATAACCAAAAAAATATACTCAGTTCTGTATATTTGCAGATAGTCTGGAAGGCAGTCTCTCAGAACACAGGTTCCAGCAATTAAATTGTAACTAAATAAATATATAATTTAATAAATAAATTTTAACTTGATGCCGGAGCTTTTCTGCCAGGGCCTCCGCTGAAAATGGACCTGGTCCAGTCGGAATTTTCCGGTTAACAAATGTAAAATAAATAAATAAATAAATGTAATGAAAATAAAACATTGGGAGATGAGGTATGTTCTGAAATTAACCTTTCAGAAGGACAGGAAGAAGAAAAGAAGTGAGAGGATGGTAAGCATTCATCCATGAGGTAGAAGGAAAGAAACTTGGAGAAGGAAAAGAAGGAGAAAAATGCTTAGAAGAAAAAGATAATGTGGTTGCACTGAAAGTCTGGGTAAACCTGAACAGAGCAATAATGAGATTCCTGTTCAGCAAAAATATATGAGCGCTAGACAGGAGGGGAAGTATTTTATGTATCAGGTTAGCTAACAAAGAGAAAGATTTAGAGCATTTAAATAAAGCAGACATTGGAAGATAAGGAGCTAGAATCTGGTACTAGCTACACTATAAACATGAATCTGCCTGTTATTAGTAGCATGCTGTGATGGTAGTGCAGTAGGAAACCAAAATATTTATAGATCTGGCGATATAGATATAGATCTAGATCTAGATCTGGAGATATAGATATAGATCTAGATCTGGAGATATAGATATAGGTCTAGATCTGGAGATATAGATATAGGTCTAGATCTGGAGATATAGATCTAGATCTGGAGATATAGATATAGATCTAGATCTGGAGATCTAGATATAGATCTGGAGATATAGATATAGATCTAGATCTGGAGATCTAGATCTAGATCTGGAGATCTAGATATAGATCTAGATCTGGAGATATAGATATAGATCTAGATCTGGAGATATAGATATAGATCTAGATCTGGAGATATAGATATAGATCTAGATCTGGAGATATAGATATAGATCTAGATCTGGAGATATAGATATAGATCTAGATCTGTAGATATAGATCTAGATCTAGATCTAGATATAGATATAGATAAACATGGGAGTAGTTCTAAATAGCAAAATGTGTTATCAACATCTGTTTTGTTTACATTTTTTGGTTGACAAAACAGATGGTCAACAGGCATCTGAGATTGAGAATCCTTGGCAAACAGGAATATGCCCCTT
>NC_056731.1:1671497270-1671552270 GCF_019279795.1 Protopterus annectens | reverse complement strand
GGCCTTTCTTCAGCCCTTCTTTTATACAGTTATGTCTCAGTAACATTAATCTTCCACAACATGGGAGGCTTCGCTTACACTGAATGTCGGTATAGTCAACAGCTGATTTGCCAACAGAATTAGGTCAGCAAAACCGCTAACTGATAGTTTTTCATGATGCCTATAATACCAGGGTTGGGGAATATGCCTTATTTCCAGTATTGCACAATCTCATTGGAATATAAAACTAGTAGAGCTGTGGGAGTACAGACTCCCCACATGGGGGTGCAGTGGAGCTTGCCCCTCAAAAACATTCCTTTGTAGTTGAATGCTTCAAAGTTATGTCTCAGGACATGCATGGTTTCATGTCAATTTGTTTTTCAAATATTTTTTTTAATTTTCAAAGTTAGTGTCATCACCATTTGTGTATTTACAGCATACACACACACACACACACACACACACACACACACACACACACACACACACACACACACACACACACACACACACACACACACCTCCAGTACAAGAACTCAAGCTTGACTAGGTCTTTTTTCCAGTTTTTATTGAATGGTTTGTCTGCTTACCTCTCAACTGCCCAGATTTTTGCAGAATGTCCAGATTTTTGCCCCATATTTTTGGACTGTTCCTCATAAAATTTGTGGTATTCTGGCAAATTACTGAGCACTAAATATTGACTTACATTTGAGTTTCAGATTTTATAGCCTTCAGATAATGAATGTGAGTGCAAAACCTCTTATTCTCGCAACTTTCTAAGTTTATAAGAGGAAAATATAAATTTGTTACTGATTTTGAGCTTTTGTCCCCCAGTTATTTTTGGCTTTGTCCAGATTTCTTCACTTAAAGGTGGAAAGGTATGTTTGTCTGTGTGTCCTCTTTACCCATTGGTTTGACTGTTATTTGGGATATTTTTCAGGCATCCAAATTCTTATGGACATCAGGCTTGGTTTTAAACACTGTTTCTAAACTCTAAACAAATGATCCACTTATGGTGTATTGATGAAGTCAGAAAAATACCAAAGATTGTGTGTCTACAGGGTCTGTGAGCTTTGGTTTTATTTACCTGAATACACCTATAAAGACTAAAAAGTATAAAGCCTTGGGCATTTAGAAGCCATGCTGTGAAACACTTGTTTGTCTTTAAAGGGTCATTTGCATATATCCCATGGGCATCCACTACAGTAGATTTAATGAATTACACAGTGAAGATTCTAGCTTGGCTTGGTTTTTCTTGAAGTTTTTACTAAATTGCTTGTCTGTATGACTGTTTTACCCTTTGGTTTGGGTTATATTTCATGTAGATGTATAGGATCAAAGGATCATAGATGATTACTAGGTTATTGGCACTAAGGCCTCTACAAGTCTAGCCATGTTGTACCCTTGTTCCCTTATGGACCAAGATACTGTATATACTCTATGTTTGCATGCAAATCGAAGATCAGCACTGGCTTCCCATGTGTAAGAGGGACATAGATGAAACCCTCAGTGTAAAATTACGATTTCCCATACCATTGTCCAGGTTACACTTAGGGTCATTGAGGAGCTCTGTTTTACATGAATTGGAATTATGTTCTAGAGGAGTAGTAACCTCTGGGAGACATATCTGTCTCTCCAACATATCTTGTTAATATCTAAGGCTAGTTTAGATCCCTAGATTGAGTGAATCTTGTCCCATTGGATTTGCGGATATGCAGCAACTTCATCAAGGCGGGGTCTGAGACTGCTCTGTAGGCCAGGCACAAGTCACCTCTAAGCAGTCTATATGATACTGAGTAAAGTGATAGGGCCTTCAGTGTGTCCATTTAAGTCATGTGTTGTAGGCCCTGAATTTTCTTGGTAAGAAACCTCTGAGGTCTCCCCAGTTGCTGCAGATGTCTGGTGAGGTACAATACGGAAGGAAGCATTGTTCTCTATTATTGGTCTGATGAGAGCCAATTCCAGGGGAGTTATAACCTCCTTAGCTTTGGATGCTATACCCTTGCTTATTAGGTATGCAAAGTAGAAGGTCTTCCTTACTACTGTGGATACCTGATGATCAAATTTAAGGCTGCTATCACCTTGTGTTCCCAAATCTCTCACCATTGGGTTTGAACTTAGGAGGATATTGTTAATGTTGTAATTAGCAAGGGTTTCTCCTTTGCCAAAGGGGATGATAATGCATTTTTTTTGTGTTTAGTTTAAGTCCGTGGCTTTGACACCAGTCATTTGTCTATGTAAGCCCATTTTGTAGTATGTTGACATCTTTGGGGGATCCAATGATTGCACCCAGTTTGCTGTCGTCAGCAAACTTGGTAACCGTAGGCCATCAATTTTCACATGGATGTCTGAAAAATAAATACCAAATAGTAGGGCACCTAGCACAGATCCCTGTGGAACACCATGGGTAACAGGTCTGCTAGTAAAGTTGCCATCCTCAGTTGTGACTGTATGCATTCTGTTTGTGAGCCAGTTGGCAACCAATGTAGTTACTCAGTGATACCTGGGTAAGGGATTGTGTCAAAGGCCTTGGCTAGATCAAGACAGGCAGTGTGAACTGTTTTGCCTTCGTCTAGGGCCTTGGTGACATTCTCAAAGAAGTCCACCAGGTTTAGCAGGCAAGATCTGCCCATAATGAAGCCAAAGTGGGTTGGGTCAAGAGTTTGAACATCATCTTTATCCTTGTTGATAAGATCCATGATGATTCTCTCCATGACCTTGCAGATAAGCCTGGTTAGGCTTATGGGGCTATAGTTAAAACTGTAAAACTGTAGAAGGAATGTGACAAGTTTTGAAAGAAACTGAGTGCAAGAAATTATCAGAATCTAGGCGCAGAAGGCAGGAGGATATATTTCCATAAGAATAAGATGCTTGATAAAGGTGAGAGACAAAAAATATATAAGAAATGTAAAAGAGGTTGAGCTATAACTTGGAAATTAAAATATACAAGTTGGACAGACAAACTGAACATAGTGTGAGGCAATATCAAGAAAATTTATATAATGATATTAAGCATAATAGGAAAACATTTTATAGAGACATAAGAACTGGTGGATCCCCTACAGAAGACCGACAGCTCACAACACCAACACCCACATTGCTGACACCAAAAGTCCAACACACGAAATACCGACAACAGTGCTACTGCAGAAAAAAGGAAAACAACATTTCCTTTTTTCTGCTAAAAGGGGGGTATGCCCCCCCTGCACCCCCTCATGGGGGGCTCCACCCCACCTCCGTAACTGTAATATACCAACTCCGAGATCACACTACTGTGCAGGAATGGAAATATTTCCATTCTGCACTATGGAAACTTACCATTTCCCCATTGTCGGTATTTCTTGTGTCGGGCTTTTGGTGTCGGCGATGTGGGTGTCGGTGTTGTTAGCTGTTGGTCTTTTGTAGGGGGACCCAAACTGGTAGGAGTAAAGACATACAAACTGTTAAATTGTGTGTCGATTCTAAAATTTATTCTCAAACACAACAGATCATAGATGTGTTTACAAAAATCTGATGCAAAGCAGTTTAGCTACACAAAGGGGGTGATAAATTGTCCTAGTAAGATGCAGGTACCTTCAGATACTTAAATTAAATTAAATTGAAAAAGAACTATATAAACTGGACCCAAACAACGTACAGTGAGAAGACAGAATTTGTAATGAGACCTGAGAACACTTCATCATGAACTTACAGTGCCATTTTATCTGTTATTCAATAGGTCATTTAAGTATGGGAAGATTCCCCAAGATTGGAGACATACATCTGTTAAACCTATCTTTAAGGGAAATGGAAAGAGGACAAACACAGAGTAATACAGACCCATGAATTTACTTTAATGTTTAGGAAAAATAATGGAAAATACTTTGTATAAATTATTGTCAGAATTAGAAACGATGGGACTTGAAACTGTACATCAGCACGCATGTGTAGAAAATCGATTTATAACCACCTGTAACGTGATGCATTACAACAATATAATAACAGCTATAAATGAAAAATTGTTCTGTGATGTAATTATATGGACTTAACTTCTTCATTTGATAGGGTCATGCCCAAAACACTGATCAATAAATTAGAACAACTACGTATTGATGTAATCTTGATAAGATGGATAGCTGCATTGCCTACAAAAAGGAAATAGCAAGCATCATACAGCAACCGGACAAGTGTAGTTCTAGGTTAAAGTAAGGATGTCCCACAGGACACTGTTCATGGCCCATACTCATTTAGGTTGTATATTTCAGATCTATGATTCTCTTCTGAGGTGTTCTACAGTCTGTATGCAGATGACTTGAAAATAGGTAACCATATTACATATGTTGCAGATAGGACATGCTTGCAAAAGAGCTTGACTAAATTGACCATTTGGGCAGAGGGGAATAATATGCTGATAAATACATAAAAAACAGTGATATGAGATTTGGGAGACATAGATTGAAAAGTGAATATTTAATATACTACACAGTAATTGAAACAACAGATTCATTTAAGGGCCTGTGGTATATGAGTAGATCCAGCTTTGAGTTCTTCTAATCATACCAACCATTTGGTTAATGATAGCTGTAGAACTATAGGTGGTATAAAAATATTTATAATGTCTAGGAAATAAAAAATGATGAAATCATTGTTTGTTAGTTACATTAAACCCAGACTTGAGTATGGAATAAAAATGTGGATACTTTATAAGGAAACAATTATGAGTAAATTGGAAAGAGTACAGTGGAAATATTCCAAAGGCTTTCATGGATGTGAAAATTTAAGTTATTATGGAAGATTAAAATGTCTGGACTTCTACCTTGTCTTGAACAGATATTTAAGAGGGGACTTTTTTAGGTACATAGGGTGTTTAGGGGCAACCACACCCAGGAATGTTTGGGGTTATCAAAAAACTGACAGATAATGGTCAGGCAACCTGTATAGAAGACTATATAGGCATGAGACCGGTACTTATTGGTTCTGTGAGAGAGTAGCTGATGGTTGGAATGTACTACTAAATTACATTAAAGTAAGCAGTAGTTTAGATAGGTTCATAGATTAGTACTAGACTAACTGCCCTTGCTAGCCATTTTAAGCCTAGCTAATTATCCCTTGTGAGACTCAAACCCTGCACTTTGTGTTTGTAAGGCAAACACCTTAACCATTAGGCCACCCTCCCAGCCCCTCAGCAAAACAGCAAGGAACTGGTGTAGTATTTGTGAAGCAGATGCCGTTATACAACCACTGTGCCTGCAATGGCCACTGGACACCCTGGACACTTATTATGGGAATAGCTGTTTTAGTATGCTGGCAGGCTAGAATGGCATTATTGCCCACACCTGAAATATGTTTCTTGATATTATGCTGCAGTGTATGAATGAGCATTTTTGCCTACCATACGAGAGCTTGTAGACATGCTGTCCTCATGTGAAATCCTGCCGGATGCATGATATACAGATCCCTGTGGACAGTGAGGTATGTATAGCATTGATATTCTTTTCCCAGGGGACATTCCAGTGGCCATTGCGGACACAGTGGTTATATAAGGGCATCTGCTTCACAAATACTACACCAGTTCCTTGTTGTTTTGCTGAGGAATATGAAATAGCACTTGTGGTTCTCATATATTATATATTAGAAAAAACCCACTGGGCGGGTGTTCTCCAAAATAGCCAATTTCCTTGAGGTTCTAGGGGACATAGGCTGCATCTACTTTACTATCAAGGTCCAGCCCAGTATGTCATCCCAAAGGAATTCCACTCCCTCAGCTGCTAGGTGGTATGTAATACATAGGATATTATATGCAGTGTGTCTGTGTAACATCCAGGCATTTTCATGGATTCTTGTACTTGGCACATGTTAAACCTATGCCAGTGATTTGTGCTCGGTGATTTCTGATAGAGACATCTCACTGGTGATGATGAGTATGCCTTGGATCCATGACTTATCACACCAATACACAATCCACAGACCATGCCTGATATGACATACAACTGTACACAGCAGATCATCAAAATCATTAAGCATGTGCTTGGATTGTTGAAGGCCTGCTTACACAGCACACATTCCTCCAGAGACATACCTCAGTATGTTGAGAAGACCTGCAGCAAAATATTTTCTGTCTGTGCTATGCTTGCAGCACTGAGTTCTTGAAAGGCTGACTTTGGAAGGGTTCTCCCTTGGGGGATTTGGACCACAATGAGTGAATGGAGGGGAAGCCATGTAAGGGTTTCAGATACAAGGTGTCTGCCTTTTAACAGCTGATAAGATTGGGGGGAATTGGCTAATATACCAGAGGATACACATGTACCTGTCCAGACATCAGGTTATGTATATAGTGTCGGTCTTATACCTGCTCATCCCTTAGTCACCTGATTTGCTCTCCCTGTTTCCAGTGCAATAAAATAGTTTCACCATTACTTGTAGCTTTACTTTGCTTTATAGGTCATATACTTTGTAACTACAAGTAGAACTATTCTACTGTCCCTTGTACTACCATATATTCCCAACAGTGTCATGGTGATTCAGATTTATTGTGTTGACTTTCTTTTTGATTTATTTACCTCCCCCAGTTTGTAGTCCAATCTTCCCCATCACCAATTATCCTCCATCTGTCTGTCCGTGCATCTTTTTTTTGTGTCCTCATTTCCCCTTTATGTCAGCACCTTCCCTGTTGGAATTTGACTGCCATTTAAGTTGGCTTGTCTATTCCTGCTGCCATTTCTATACCCTCCTTCCAAGCCATTCCTTACCTGTGCTAACTTTCCCTTCTATTCTTCCTGAAAACATAATAAAATGGACGTGTCCTACAAAAATTAATATACATTTCCTCCCCTAGACTTATAACCCTCTTCCTATCCCCTTGCCATTTTGTATGTTCTTCTGCTCACAGTTTTCCCTTTCAGCCATTTCCTTCCAATGTATAATATTTAAATATTTATATATATATATATATATATATATATATATATATATATATATATATAACATTTATAATATGAACCAAAACAAAAAACGTTATCATCCAGAGGCATGAAAACTAGTTAACAATGAAAAAATGCTACATAGATGTTCAGCAAGAACATCAAATGACCACAGAATTCTTTAACATTAAGACTGTTTAATAAGAAATTAAAAACACGAGAGAAGGTTAAGTGCTTTCATCTGACATTAATGCAGACTATATCAGAATCAAGGGCTTTAAGGGACATTACTATTTAGCTCTATCTGGTGTCTCATTTGTGCTTGTAGGAGTGTGTCATAACACATATGAATGCATGTTTTTATAAGCCCACAACATGCATGCTACTGGGCCATTGTGGTCACAATCTGCTGTGGCACTGTCCAGGTCTTTGTGCAGTTGTTTCTCTTCTTGACAGTGAATTGACTATTTAATCAAACCAATCACACAATGGTGCTCTTATTGCTTTATGTCCAAAGGTGCTTTTTTCTTTACTGTTTCATTTTATAGTATAGTCTAATTATGCAAAGTGGGTGCTCTCATTCTAAAATACATAGTTTTTACATTAGTTCCTTCACCGGAACTAAATTTATGCAGTAGCTGCCAGGTACTTCATAGTTCTGTGCCACTTGACTTGGTCATGTATTTTGATGTTGCAAATGGGAAGGGGCAAAAACATAGTGGCTAGGCATGCTTTCTGTAGTTTGTAGTAAAGTTCAACACATAAAGTGACACAAACTGCAGCACAATCAATCTGTTACTCTGTTAGTTATTAATGTATTATCAGATTTCCTAACTAAATGCACTTTTATTCAAATGGAAACATGGGATTGGATATGCTTTCTAGTACAGTATAATGTTTGGCATACACTGTAAAAATGCATATATAACATTAATGAATAGTCTGTTAGCATGTGAGAATCTCTCTTAGGGCTGAAAACTAGTGGTATGTGAGTCACTCAAATGTTACCAAACGTAACAACTCCTCACACTCAAAATTATGTTTGCGTATTGTACATCAACAGGATTTGTGCAGGAATGGAAAATGTTTATCAGACTGAATCGGCTTCTCAGAAAGACTGAAACTCCATCTGTATTTAGAAATAGGTACAGTAGGGAGCAAGTGATACTAACCTAGGCTGCCTTCAGTACCAAGTTCCATGTACCATTAGAGATGTACTGCAGGCTTCTGGAATTGGGACAGGATGGTTGGGATAATGCACTTGTATGGTTTGGTATAGTATGAGTCATCCCTAAACTCTTGTGAGGATAGATCCCAGTGTACTATTATCAAAAACAGATTTATTTCCCTAGGGGATTGTTGGCCCTGCAAGTTCCTGGCTCATTTTTGATAGGGAGAATGCAGTTATGATAGACATGCCACCCTACAGGAGGAGTTTCTGTGCTGGACAGCTTCATGGTTATCGTGCAGCTCTAACTAACGAGATTCAATGACACAGAAGTTATAGAATAGTACTATCTTTTTCTGGCATAGACCGATATTGCCTTCAATTTAGTACCTTCAGGTATTGAAATACACACTGTTTGCCCCATGACATCATCAGAAAGTGCCACAGAAAGACAGAATCAGGAAGTAACTTCCTAGAAACTCACCATACAGAACATAATAACACATGCATTTTTTTTTTAATCTTAGTAAATGTAATTCCAATAATTCCAATAATTTAACTAAAATAAAAATTGCATACTATAGAATCAGAAAGACAACGTTACATGATAAAACTATAACTGAAACAAAAAGAAGCTGTAAGAATACCTTTACATGCATAGGCACCAGAAGCTGTTGAAGACTAAAGGGGGGTGAGAGGGGCACTCAGTGATCTAAAAAGGGGAATTTTTGTATAACTATTTAGTACCACAACATAGGTTCACTTGGAGGACATTTTAAGCTTAGCAAATTCCATTTTGGTGCTTAAATTAACATTTTATGATTGGTCTTACCTATCCCATGGCTGACAATTGTATATTAGCCATGGTGAGAATAACTGTGATCATACCATAGATAATTTGAGGGGACCCATGTCAGGGAGGAAGCTTTTAGGAACTGCTTCTATCCATTAGTGGTATGAGGGGCAATCCTGGAGTACATTTTCTATTTCCCATCCTTAGATCCAAGTTGCATTTAAATATGGATGGATGAGCTTTGTTTTATTTTCATGGATAGTCTGTATTGGAACAGTGGTAGCCTCTGTGATATATATCCATCTCTCCACAACATTCAGTTTAGAATCCTAGACTGAGCATTTCTGATGCCATTTGACTTGCTGATGTTCAGTAGGTCCATCTGTATTAGGTCAGAGGATGCCTTGTATGCCAGACATGTCACCTCTAAGCACTCTGTAGGATACTGAGTATAGTAATAAATCTTTGAGGTGGTCCATGCAAGACCTATTATTTAGGACTTGTATCTTTTTAGTAAGGTATCGCTGACGGTATTCCAATTGTTGTTGCATGGAGCTGGGCAGATACATGCAAAAGTGGGCATTATACAAAATGATTGACCTAATGAGAGCTTTGTAAAGGGGGACAACAACATCTCTAGATCTAGTCACAATCAATTTGTTTATAAGCTGTGAAATTTAGAAAGGCTTTCTTATGACTCTGGGCACATGTTGGTCAAATGATAGGTCACTGTACACACAAGTTCCCAAATGCCAAACAATTGGGTCAATTCTCTGAGGGCATTGTCATGATTTTGACACCAGTTATTATTTGGGACAAACCTTCCTGCATGATGGTTAAGTCATTTGTGGATTCAATATCTGCTCCTAGCTTGCAGTCATCTCAAACTTAGCTAGCAAAAGACATTTGGTATTTCCTTTTACTTTTGAGATGGATATGCCAAACAGAAAATGTCTCAGCACCAAACCCTGGAGAACTCCATTAGTGACTGGTCTCTTCCCCTATTTTGATCTCCTGCATCTTGTGAGCAAGTTGGCAATCCAGCTAGTGATGGAAGTGTTTGCTCCTACATTATTCATCTTTTGTACTACGTCTGAGTAGGGGATAGTGTCAAAAGGCTTGGCCAGGTCAAGGTAATGTGGTGTGAACTGTTTTACCTTCATCCATTGCTTTGGTAACAAGAGTAAAGCTTAAAATTTGCCCATGATTTTGAGCCTCACACACTTTCCTCTGGGTTGTTTTTAAACACATTTTTAGGGCCATGCATAAATGTATGCATTATTTGATTCACCTTCCTGACTGTATTAAATTATATTCCTTGTATAAAACAGCACCAGTTGTTAGAATGTGTTTTAAATTTGTAGTTTTGAATGGTCTACTAGTAAGCAATGAAAAAATGCATGAAACAATAATGACAAAACTACCCATTACAGAAAATTTAAAATTTCAACCATAAAAGACCACTCAAACTTCTGTCATTACAATCCACCACCAATATCAGTAAATATGAAAAATGTCTGCAGAAGTCAGTCATCTAAATAATTACACATTAAAGGGATCTCTAACTAATGAAGAGGTTACTGCCAGGAAACAACATTATATTTCATTTTTCCTCTACAAATAAAGTGGCTGTTGCCCTTGAAGAATAAATTGCTTAGGTTACATTAAAAATGATAAGCTAGTAATATTGCAATAGAAACTGGATGGCAAACTTATAACAGGTTCATAGTTACTAGGCAACTCCTCCAAAAGAGGACATTCATAGAACTGCAGCATTCACTCCCTTTAAAGTACAACACAGAACAGTATCAGCAATCCATCTGTATACTCTGGGAGTAGAACCCACAGCCTTCTGCATCAAATGTAAGGCTACTACCTGTTGTGCTACTAACAATGAGAACAAACTTGGAATAAGCAGCACTAACTTCTCTTCCCCTGAAGCTTTCAGCTCCTTGTAAATTTTAATTTATTTAACATTTGTTTACCAGGAAAGTCCAACTTGGAACAAAGCCAATTTACAGCACATGCCCAGGGAGAAATGCTCCAGACGCATGTCTTTGTAACATGGGAGGAAACCAGAAAACACACACAAACATAGGGGGGACATAGACCAGGGAACCTCTTGCTGTGAAGCAACAGCACTACCATTGCACCATCGACTTGACACAACTAAGCATCTCAATTTCACATAAGAAGAAATCTGGAAAATGCCAACACTTATTTGGGGGGGGGGCAAAGGCCCAAAAGCAGGGACACATTTAAATATTGTATTGCTTGTATAATCTCAGAAAGTTGCTAAATTAGTGTTTTGTGTTACCGTAAGTTTCCAAAAAAAAAAGATAGGAAGACTGATACTTAAAGCAATATCACTATCACCTCCATAGGTATCACAAGGGATAAGAAACTAAGAGTAATGCTACTCAACGCCAGAAGTCTAAACCTCAAGATGCACGCACTCGAAACTCTCCTTAGCATGGAGAACATCGATATCTGTGCAGTAACAGAAACCTGGTTCAGGGCTGCCGAGAGCACCCCAGCATTACCAGGTTATACCTCATAACATGCTTTTCAGCCCCAAAACTTGGACCGAACCACAAAAGGAGGGGGAGTATCGATATTCATCAAAGATACCCACACCTCCAGGTTGGTAGCAAAGCACGAAGCATCAGAGACTATCCATGTACAACTAACAGTGGGTAAAACTGCCTTCCAGTTTATAGCCTGCTACAGACCACCCTCCCAAACCCAGGAACCCCACTCGGCCTTTCTGAGAACACTGGAAAATATGAAGGTCTCTACAAACACCATTATATTGGGCGACTTCAACTACCCAAACATAGACTGGGAGCATTACTCTAGCTCCAACACCCTAGTCCAAAGGTTCCTAGAATTTATAAACTCAAATGCTATGGAACAACTTGTTACCACTCTCACAAGAGGGGAAAACATACTGGACCTGATCATCACCAACATGGGGACTCTATGCTCCAGACCAGAAGTGTATCCCTCACTGGTAAGATCAGACCATAAACTAATCTCACTGGATATTCACATCCCGACCCCACCCCCTGCCCAGAAAACCACAGTGAAAAACTTCTCTAAAGCAAATTTCACACTCCTCAAAACTGAGGTGGAATCCTTCAAAGCCCCCAGGCCTGTGGAAAATACGGCCCAGACCGCAGAATCCTTTATAAACACATTCTGTGAGCACCTTCAGGAATGCATGGATCATGCAATCCCAAATAAAACCAAGACCCAATCCTCCAAAGGCAGACGTCCTGTCTGGTGGACCCCAGCCATAAACAAACTATACAATAGAAGGAGAAAGCTACTAAATGATAGAGCAAAATCCCAAAAAGGGAAGGCATCACTGATCAGTATTAGAAAAAAACTACGGGCACTCATAAAATTGTCTAAGGCCAGCTTCAAGAGAAAAATTGCACTGGACACTAAGGATAATCACACGGCTTCTTTAGTTATGTTAGGAACCTGGGTGGTAATTCCCAGATATGCTCTGAATTAGTCCAAAATGACAAAAAATACACTGAACCCACAGACATTGCCAACATCCTAGCTGACAGGTTCAGTGCAACCCCCCTCCTCCACCAAAAGGGCAAATATCTATCCCAGCAGAGTGCTGCCCCCCTGACATTTCAGATGCTCAGGTAAGAGCCGCCCTCTCCAAAGCAAAAAACACAGCATCAATGGGACCAGACGGTATCCTACATGAACTCCAAGAAGAGCTAAACCCAAACATAAAACTACTGTTCAATCTCAGCCTTACTACAGTATATGTGCCCAAAGAGTGGTGTACAGCAACAGTGGTCCCTCTCCATAAAGGTGGTGCCTCAACGGATCCTGGAAACTATCGCCCCATAAGCCTGACTAGCTTGGTCTGCAAAGCTATGGAAAGGATCATCATGGACCTCATAAATAAAGATATTGGGGACCTACAGACACTGGATCCTACCCAGTTTGGCTTTGTTAAGGGCAGATCCTGCCTCTTAAACCTGGTTGATTTCTTTGAAACAGTCACCAAGGCCATTGACGAGGGGAAGGTGGTCCACACAGCCTACCTGGACCTCGCAAAAGCCTTCGATACAATACTCCACTCAGGCATTATAGATAAGCTCACCAGCTTAAATATAAACCCCTATGTCACTAGATGGATTGCAAACTGGCTCAAGGACAGAACCCACGTGGTTAGAATTGCTGGAGCCATGTCAGACTCCAAACCAGTTATAAGTGGTGTCCCACAAGGCTCAGTCCTGGGACCTCTCTTGTTCAGTATATATTTCTCAGAGGTACAGGCCAACATGGAAGAACTGTGGCTGACCAAGTTTGCAGATGACTGCAAACTGGGTGCCATAATCGACTCTCCAGCCAACACAAGCATCCTCCAAAAGGGCCTCATAGAAACAGACAACTGGTGCCAGAGCCATGGCCTCAAGCTAAATGCCAAAAGTTTATAGTCATCCCCTTTGGCAAAAAGAAAAGTGCCCACAAATTACCACATAGGTGGTAATCCATTAAGTACAGAAGAAGTAATTAGGGACCTGGGGACCCAAGTTGATAGCAATCTCTCATTTGACAACCACGTGGCCAAAGTGGTTAGAAAAACATTTTATATAGCCCACCTAATCACGAAGGGATTCACATCTAGATCAGGGGAGGTCATTGTGCCTCTTTACTCATCCCTCATCAGGCCCATAATTGAGTACAATGCCCCTTTTGGAATGTACCTTACCAGACACCTGCAGCAACTGGAAAGACCCCAAAAGTACCTCACCAAGAGGATCAAAGTGCTCAAACAGATGCCATATGCTGCCCGGTTAAAGAAACTCCAGCTCTACTCAGTGGCATAACGCCTGTTCGGAGGCGATCTGTGCCTGATGTATAAAGCCATGTCCAACCCGAAATTAATGGACATGCTGCACCTCAGAAAATCCAAATCCCATCGAGCTCTGGCTCGAGACTTGAACCTCAGCACTGAAATAAATAGGACATGCTGGAGGGACAGATTCATAACCCAGAGGCTCCCTTCACTCTGGAATAAAATCCCAGTTAAGGTTAGGCAGAGTCCCTCATTGACTCTCTTCAAGAGGAATCTT
Organism: Protopterus annectens; assembly: GCF_019279795.1. Classification (NCBI taxonomy): domain Eukaryota; kingdom Metazoa; phylum Chordata; order Ceratodontiformes; family Protopteridae; genus Protopterus; species Protopterus annectens. The sequence goes on along the minus strand of NC_056731.1, from coordinate 1,671,538,320 downwards.
GATGAGTGGATGGGAGATCATAGGTTTACCCCCGGTATCACTTCTGTGTCACTGTTAGACAGAGACACAGTATACTAACCTCGAAAAAGGGCATAGCAAAATAAATTTAAAATGGGTGGCGAAAGCCAAACACATTCTGGCTAGGCTTATAAATGCCCTAGGGCAGATAGCCTAGTATGAACCAATGAACCTATTATTTAGTGGGTTCTGTTCTCGCTGATTAATCTAGATGGTTGAGAGCTATGGACTCAGTTCCTTAATTCAGAAGTGGTGGTGTGGGTAGAGAATGCGGGTACCTGTACCTAAGGTGCAGGGTTTTACCCTAGGTAATCCTAACCACCAGGAATAAACACACACAAGGCAACAGTTTCACAGCATCAATACGAGCCAGGCAGCAATTTCACAGCATAAATACAGACGACCCAGGCAGCAGTTTCACAATAAATAAATGTGACAGCAATCATGTGATTGGGAACCTGCACATGTCTCTATTTAAAATGTATGTGTGCGATGCAAGGATGGGTCCTAAAACAGGTCTTGCAGCTGGAAAAGTGTGTGTGCGCGTGGGGGGGGGGTGCTCCCACAGCTCGCTCTATGGTTCCAGTGCCTATGACCATATCAATATCAAAAAGATGTAGGCTCTCCTTCAGGCCTTCCATTCTCTTTTAATTTCAAGGACCCTCAAAATCTTTACAGATAATACCACAGTGATATGGTATATCAACAAGCAAAGGGGGCACAGTCTTACCTTTTGTGCAGACTACCTCTTCAAGCTTGGGATCTGGCTGTCCAGTAAAAGGTAACTCTTTGGGCTATTTATATTCATTCAGAACGGAATCCCTTCACCTTTGCAATATTCAAATGCAATGCAAATAGCCTTTTCTATTTTACAATTATTTTGTATTTTAATTGTTATTTAATATTTGTATAGTGTCACTTTATCTTTACTTATGTTTGCTGGGGCCTTTCCCCTTGGGTCTCCAATGAAAATAAGTTTGTTTGCAAACTCACTTGGACTAACCCAGTTAACAAATGTGAAATAAATAAATAATTTTCACTCACGGGACTATAGTAGAACAATGAAGCTTCAAACCTTCAAATGTTCTAATATCGACCCCTATTCAGCGAAAGCTGAAAATTTCAAAGCAACAGAAAAAATATTTTCCTAGGGAAAGAATTTGGTTGTCCATTTCTGTTGCTTTGGTATTTTCAGTGCTGTGGTGGAAAGTTATGGGTCGGGTTCAGGTAAGTGTGCGACTGAGTGCGGGTTAAGTTAGTTAGGGTTAGGGTGTGGGTTAGGTATGTGTGCGATTGTGTGGATGTAAGGGTTAGGGCGGGTTAGGGTGCGGGTTAGGTGAGTGTGTGATAGTGACGGACCTTAGGGTTAGGGTTTGGGTTAAGGTAAGTGGATAGTTAGTGGTGTGTGTATAGTTTAGTGTAGGGTTAGGTCTAAGATTTTAGGTGTATATGTGTGGATTGCTGTTTGTTTGGTGTGCTTGTGTTGTGTGTATGTGTTTTGGAACAGAACATTTTTTTCCCTAGGAAAAAATTTGCTGTTCTGTATGTTCGATGTTTTCAGCTTTTGCTGAATAGAGGTCGATATTACAACATTCAAAGTTTTGAAACTTTGATGTTCTAATATGGACCCTCACTCCCTCCCTCCTCCCCTCTTTTTTACTTTTTCCTTCTAGATGAGCATGTTCTTTTTTGTACTTCCTTCCTTGGACTGTTGTTCCTCCTAGGGCTTATAATTTCTGAGGATAGTACATCCATATGTTACCTTTATGCTCTACCCCTTGAGTGAGGAGCATATGTGTGACATACGATGTCCCTATTACAACCTAAAGCTGTGGTATACTGGCCTGATGTTGAGCTACCCTTGTCAGGGAATCCCTAGTGTAATGAATACTGCAACAGTGAAGGGAAGGCCATCTACTGTTATGGTAAGATTTTGCACAACTGTACTTTCTCATGTGGTTGGAGCTCAGTACTGCTTTTTATACTCTCTCCACTTGAAGTCCTAACTTTACTCAATTTGACCTTTGACTCATCCCTGGTTTGGCTCTTCTCAAAATCTCAGGTTTGCCCATCTCTGCCTATGTTATATGAACAAAACGCATTCAAGAAAATGTCTTGTAACAATAAGGGAGTATCTTGGTGTAAAATAAATTCCAGTTGAATGCTTGCATTCTGTTTAACAATTGAATTTTGCAATCTGTTTGCGGTCAGACTTGACCATATATTTGTAACTGCAAAAGACCCACTTGTCGGAATATTTAATTTTGATGAGAGTACCTGCCAGGTATTTTGAGTCATTCTTAGAGCTAACCTATTTCTAAAGTGTATTTCCTAAAATGCTTAATGTTTCACTTGGATTTCCTATTTGCATTTTAAATTGTTTTGTCAGAATGGTCTTTTCTTTATGCTAACTAGCGTCATGTGTGTTGTGAAATGTTAACTATTAGCAAGCAGAAAGGACCTTGTTGATACATCTTTGAGGAAACTACACAAACAGACTGAGCATTCTTTTTTATGGACGCAAAATAATGGATTTGTCCTCAAGTTAAACTGTGTGTTCCCAGCTGAAAAAATTGCTTACACTTTTTTGTCTCTTGCATAATTAATATTGGAGATAAGAATAAAATTTTATTCCAGGAAAATTGTAAAGCAAACGCAAGGTGCAGAAACACTGCGGTGGTGGTGCTGCGGTAGCATTGTCACCTCACAATAAGACGTTGTCCTGTTCGATTCTCAGCTAGAACGTCTTCTGCATGGAGACATGCGTGAATGGGCGTAACTTCGTTGAAGGCAGTGCATCAGAGCTGGCAACTCGGCACATAAAAGTCTACTGCCAATCATTAGCGGACCAGAGTTCCACTGTGGTGACCCCTAACCGGGAAAAGCCAAAAGACACAACAACGCAAGGTGCAGAAACAGTATACGTTCTTCTGCCCTCATTTCCTCAGTATGATTTTCAGAATCCAATGGTTATCTAATTTTAAAACATACCAGTTGCCAAAACAATATTACAAATTTCTATTAGTATATGCTACCTGTTTATATATTTGCTTATCTGTCAAATTTAGCACATTATTTACTGTTTTTCAAAATGTTTCCTATGTGATTATTAGCATCGGAGGAAAAGCCAGGTACATTTACTTATTGAAATGGGTTGGGCAGTGGGTCAGTTTTTTGCCTTACCTAAAGGTGGCAGCCCTAGCTCACCTACCCACTTAAAATGTAATGACCTTGTCTAATGTCAGTAAATGAGGCATTCTGAGATGGCATGGCAAAAACAACATACATAAACACGATTATAAAAGATAATAGACATGCATCTAAAAATCCCAACACAATTAGTAATGTAAACCTCTACACTCTTCCAGTGTGCATTGTCACAAAGCATGCTCAGAAGCACAAATTCTAAAAGGCACATGTAGTTACTTTGGGGAGATATTTATAGCATTTTATAATCTGATCTACAATAGCTTTATCGCATTTAAAGACTCCACTTGGAATATCTTGAAATGGAACTGCAAGGGTTGGAAAACAAACTATTCATAATGAAATGGAAAGCAATTTCTATTATTATTTTATTCTGTATCTTATGAATTTGGTTGGCTCCAGAGAACTCAGCAGCGGACCTTATAACACTTTAGCAGTGGATTTCCTGCATAAAACAGGCATCCAAAACCATCTAAAATCTCGCCTTTGGGACTACATAAAAACATAAATGAAGCTTCCTGCAGCAGTGGTCCTCATAATACTTCAGCAGAGAAGGGCATCTGAAACACATAAAATCTAAATCTCTCCTTACCGGAATGTAGCAGCATGTCCCCGGACAGCAAATGGAGCTTCCTGCATCCAAAACATGCACAAAAAATCTAAATCTCTCCTTACAGCAGCAGGCTTGATGTGGAACAATTTCCGTGCACTTTTATGTTTGAATTTATGTTACCGTGCAATGCAAGCATGGGTCTGCCTATATGTCTTACAGCTGCTTTAATGTAGCATAGGCAATTTATTCTTCAAGGACAACAGGCACTTTATTTGTAGATGAAACAATGAAATATAAAGCTGTTTGCTAGCAGCAACCTCTTCATTAGTTACAGATGCCTTTAATGTGGAATTATTTAAATACTTACTTCTGCTGAGATTTTGCATATTTACCGATATTGGTGGATTGTAATGACAGAAGTTTGAGTGGTCTTTATAGTTGAAATTTTCTGAAATGGGTAGTTTTGCCATTATTGGTTCATACATTTTGTTTCATTGCTTACTAGAAGACTCTTCCAAACTACAAATTTAAAACACATTCTAACAAGTGGTGCTGTATTATACAAGGAATATAATTTGTATTAACCTGATTGTATTAATCAGGAAGGTGAATCAAAGAATGCATACATGTATGCTTGATCACAGGATGCAGGAGATCAAAATAGGGGAAGAGACCAGTCACCATTGGAGTCCCCCAGGATTCAATGCTGAGACTTTTTCTGTTTGGCATATACATCTCAAAAGTAGAAGGAAGTACCAAAGTGCTTTGGCCGACTAAGTTTAAGATGACTGCAAACTAGGGGCAGTTATTGAATCCCCAAATGACTTAGCCATCATGCAGGAAGGTTTGTCCCAAACAATAACTGGTGCCAGAATCATGAATTGAAGCTAAACTCCAAGAAATGCATTATCGTATCCTTTGGGAAGTCATCTACTTCAAGTAACTGCCAAACTGACAATGCTCCCTGAGAAGTGGCCCAGTTGTTTTGCCTTTGGGAACATGGTTGTACAGTGACATAACTTTTGACCAACATGTGCCCAGAGTCATAAGAAAGTCTTTCTATAGTGCACAGCTTATAAACAAATTGATTTTGACTAGATCTAGAGATGCTATTGTCCCCCTCATTAGGTCAATCATTTTGTACAATGCCCACGTTAGCATGTATCTGTCCAGACCCATGCAACAATTGGAATACCCACAGAGAAACCTTACTAAAGGGATACAAGTCCTAAACAATAGGTTTTGCATGGACCACCTCAAAGATTTATCACTATACTCAGTATCCTACGCAGTGCTTAGAGGTGACATGTCTGGCATACAAAGCATCCTCTGTCATAATACAGATGGACCTACTGAACATCAGTAAGTCAAATGGCATCAGAAATACTCAGTCCAGGTATCTAAACTGAAGGTTGTGGAGAGATGGATATATATCACAGAGGCTACCACTGTTCTTGAACAGACTATCCATTCAAGAAAAACAAAGCTCATCCCTGTCCATATTCAAATGCAACTTGGATCTAAGGATGGGTAATAGAAAATGTATGCTCCTCATGCCACTAATGGATAAAGGCAGTTCCTAAATGCTGTATCCCTTACATGGGTCCCCGCAAATTATCTATAGTATGATCACATTTATTCTCACTAGAGCTAATATACAATCATCCATGAGATAAGTATCAGTAAATGTTAATTAAAGCAACAAAAGGAAATTGGCTAAGCTTAAAATGTCCTGCAAGTGGACCTATGCTGTGGCAGTAAATAGTTTTTAAAATTGCCCTTTTTAGATTACTAAGTGCTCATCTCACCCCTCCCCCTCAGCTTCAACAGCTTCCAGTGCCGTTGATTTTTCTGAATCCTGGCTTGGCTACAGCAGATTTGTTTCTGAACTGTGTTGCCTATTACTGTTTTAATGTTTCACTTTTACCCAGCAACCCCAATTAATTAAGAAGGAATTTTCCACATAATTCTTATTTTCATATTTTTTGCATACTTTGCATGTAAAACAATGATATTCTCTATAAATATTTCTGTTCCTCTTTCTATTGTTTCCAAATTACTAGCATGATAAAGTAACACTTCTAAATATCAAAATTGTTCAGTTCCTTTCAGAGGTAGTCTAAATGTCACATTAATAACTCCTTAAAAGCAAATGTAGCTGCTGAATATAGTTGCCATTGGACCAGTCCAAAGTGTTTGTTTGTCGCTCTCTCTCACACTCTGTCTGTCTCTCTGTTTCTCTTTCACTCTCTCTCTCATGGGCTAGTGTTAGTACATTTGTGCACGTTAAACTTACCATAAAAGTAGATGTTTGAATGATCACAACTGCAATAGCCTTAGCTGTATGAGTTATAGCTTGCCAAAGATATAACAGTCGGCTAGCCTCCAAAGCTTCAGGACACCTTTTATGCGCCCAAACTGTCAGGCAGCTCAAGCTGAGATAGCTAAAAGAAAGTTTTGGTGCAAAGTCCTCCAGAGCTTTCCTTCCAGTACAGAGAGGGAGGCTGAGCCATGAAAGAAAAATGGTAAGAACAACAAAAAAATAAATGTCCACACCTTGGCATAAAAAACACACCAAAAATCAAGTGGGGGTGGAGGGATGGAGGGAGGGAGCAGCTACTGCAACAGTGGTCATTTGAAGTGGTCATTTGAACATCTACTGTTATGGTAAATTCAAAGTACACAACTGTATTATGTTTGTCATATTGATCACTGCTGCAGTAGCCTTAGCTATATGGGTAGATTACCTTATCTATATTTGAGAGATGGAAGGAAAAGAGTCCAGGAACCCCTGGAGAATGGTCCCAGCAAAGCTTGCTCTAGACCTGACCTAGAGATGGAATCAAGCTTACAGTACTTTGTAAATGTATGTACAAAGAACCAAGTAGTAGCTTCTAGAATACTTCTAGAATCCAACCCATTCCAAGAAGCCATAGATGAAGAAAATGCACTGGTAAAATTGTCTCTGGCCCTGCCTGGAAAAGTTTTATTATGATGAGTGTAACAAAAGGTAATAGCCTTAAACAACCATTCGAAAATAGTCTGTTTTGACACAGGCTGTCCCTTCTTACCTTCACAAGAAATTAACAATTGAGCCAAAGATCTGAAAGATTTAGATCTGTCAAGATAGTACCGGAGTTGTCTTTGAACATTTAAGATAGGGAGTATCCTTTCTCCCTCATTTTTAGATTCAAGAAAAATGGGGAGATTGATAGTTTGGCTTAAACTAAACTTGGATACCACTTTAGATATAAAAGTAAGATTAGATCTCAAAGAAACCCTGTCCCTGTGGAAAATGAGATAGGGTTGACTCAACATAAGAGCTTGCAACCTCAAGTTGTCTAGATTCACTGGTTCAAATGGAGCAAGTGTTAGCTTTTTCAAATCAAAATTCAGCTCTCAATGAGGGGCCACTGGTTTTCTTAGAAGCCTGTTATGCAAAACTCCTTTCAAGAACATTTTAACATAAGTCTCCATTGAAAGAGGAGGATTCATGGGTAGACATGCTAAAATGGCAGATAAATGAACCTTGATAGAGGAATAAGAAAGGCCATAAGATAGTAACTCACACAAGTTCTGTAAAACCACAGAACAACTAGACTGGAATGGGTGTTGGTTATGTTGTTGGCACCAAATAGAAAGCCATTTCCATTTGCTAATATATGATTTTTCTAGTAGTAGGCTTTCTTTCTTCCAACAGTACCTACTGCACATCCTCAGTCACCAGGTGTCTAAAAGGAATTAAGACCCTTTCATCCAGGTAGTGAACAGAAGATAATTGATGTTGGCATGTATCAAACACTCCTGTTCTTGTGTGAGTAGATCCAGTCTGAGAAGAAGCTTGTGGAAATTGCCCATGGCCATTTCCAAAAGAAGGAAAAACCACAGTTGCCTCGGCCACAAGGGAGTCGCCACAATCATTTAGAGGATTCCTTCTGAAACTTCAGAAGTACCCTGGATATTTATGGGAAGGGTGGAAAAGCATACAGGAACATTACGATCCAAGGAAAAGATCCATAGATCTGTCTTCCAGGTCTTCTTGCATGGAGTACTGGAACAGAATCTTGCCAATTGATTGTTCAAAGATATTTACTTGATGAAATCAAATCTTGGAAGACCCCCTTATCTAGTTTTCATTCATGAGGGTCTGCTGTGGTCCTGCTCAGCTTGTCTGCCACACGGTTTTGCTCTGACAGAAGATAGGATGCCTGTAGAGTTAGACTCTGCTGTGAAGCTATATCCCAAGCTAACATGGCTAGTCTGTAAAGGGGGTACTACCTGGTTCCCCTTGCTTGTTGATGTACCAAATAACTGTGGCATTGTCTGCAATCATTTGAAGACATCCTGGGAACCAAAGGTGGTTCAGAGAGTTGATTACCTTGATAAGGACAAGCATCTCTTTGATATGTATGTGCTTGAATCTGTCCTTGGTGTCTCAAAACTCCTGTACTTGTATCCCTCCTGAATCTGCTCCACAAGTAAAATCCTTTACATCTCCAGCAGCAAATTTCTTGTTTAAATATTAATTCTAACTTGTGGGGTATAAAAAAGACATATGAAGAAATGTCCACTGGATTGGCAGGGAAGTACATTTAGAAAAAAAACAAGTATTAATCTTTTCTCATTATCACCAGAGGTTTGATTATTAATTGATTTGTAATAATACCCAAAGTTTTCTTTGCAACATATTTTTGTGCTTTTTATTGTTTTATAAATCCTTGATAAGTAACCTTTTTCTTGAACAATATGGTTTCTTAAGTAAATCAGATATTCAATAAATGTAGGGACATTTTGTCTGCCAGCTGGGCTCATTAACTCTATATTTATAACATATTGATGCTGTATTGTTAGCCACATATTTCCATCAAGATTAAATTTATTTTTATTTTGTTCCATTGATAAAAATGTATCATTATGTAATGTTGATGCCAATATATTAATTTTTTTCTTTAATTTTTTTATTTACAGCCACATCAAAAGTATTCATACAATCATGGGTACAGGCAATAGGGTATGACAAAATATTCATGCCTTAATATCCAAATTCTTATTTAGATAATTATTATATAATTTTAATGTATATGTTATAAACTTAGAAGTCATATATTTCTTTTTATCAAAAACTGCACGTTCTCTCGCCACCCTGTGGAAATTATTAGATACCAGTTCTATGCATTGCAGTGACACTGATTGACTTGATTTTAAACAGATACTTTTCATGTATTTGCTTCATTCTATCTGAATACAAGGATAACGTCTTTATAGCAGATAATAAAGCATAAATCTATCTGTGTCTGGAAGATTTATACCCCCTAATCACTCAAATGATGGTTAATAGATAGCTATTCTGGGTTTACTGTAATACCATAAAAAGTTTAGCATTCATTTGTTAAACTGATTAGTATATTGTTTGGAAGGGGGGGATAGAGAATGTTTGTAAAAGATATATCTTTGGGAAAATAATCTTAATTATGTATAATTTGCCCTAAATTGTAAAGAAGAATTTGTTCCATTTCTGTATGAGACTTTTTATGTGGTTTAAAATATTGTTATAATTATTAGTTAATGTCTCACTTGTATTTGTAGTTAATATAATCTCCAAGTATTTTGATTTTATCATCAGGGCAAGATATTGAGAACATTTCTTATTTAAATTCCTTTTCTCAGAGTTTACTAGCAACAATTTTATTTTGCTTTCACTGAGTTTGAGACCACAAAGAGACTGAAAGTAATCAACTGATTTCATTAAAGCCCAAGAAACAAGTGTCCTGCCTTTCTTTCTTCTGCTGGATTTCATTAAAGCAGATGTGAATTAACATTGTCACTTAAGGTTAACAAAATGTCATCAGCAAAAATGTGTATTTTCATTTCTAGTTTATTCCTAAACAGTATAACTTTAATGTTTGAATTCATTCTAATATAATATGCAAAGGGCTCAATTAGGAAAGCAAACAACAAAGGAAATAGAGAGCATCCTTCCTTTGTGCCCTTAGTAATTGACATTGAAGTAGAGAAACATGACCCGATCTTAACATAAGCTAAAGATTTCTCATAAAGTGAATTTATTAATTAAGTAAAGTTATGAAAAAACAATAGTTTTCTAGATCTAGAATTAGATAATTCCAGTTAACTGAATCAAACGCATTGCTTATGTCTAGACTCATTAGGATCATATTTCTCTTTATTAGGTTTATATAATCAAAGAAATTATTCTTTTAATGTTGTCATAAATGTTTCTGTCCTTTATGAAGCTTGTTTGATCCTCCTCCTCTCTTAATAAAAGAAGTAACTGCTTAATTCTATCAGCATGAACTGTCATGAACATTTTGCAATCAACATTCAAAAGAGATATAGGTATATAAGAGAAACATTCATTAGCACTTTTTTCAAATTTCAAAGTAGGGGATATTATCATATACTTCCAAGAAGGAGGTATAGCTATGCCTTCTTTTACTAAATTGCACACCCTTGACAATAAAAGATTAGCCTCCTTAGACATAAGTTTAAACATTTCTAGAATAATATTGTCTATGCTAGGTGCTTTGTTAAAGTTTAACTTATTAATTTGGGATTTGATTTTAGTCTTTGTTATTTGCGTATCAATTAACTTAATATGCTGGTCCTGTAATGTAATTTTTATCTGTGTGTAAAGAAATGAACTTATTATATTTTGTGGTTCTAGTTCTATAGTTTGTGACTTAATATTAAAATAATGCATTCTAAATGCTTCCAATATTCCCTCTAAATCTGAAACTTCCTTCCTGGTGCCTGGTATACAAATTTCCTTTATCTGATTTGATTTTAGTATTTTTTAGTTCTGTTTGCTATTGTCCTCTGATTTATATGATTCATTGAGTAAGATACAAATCTAATTTTCTCTAAATCAATCATAGTTTTGTAGTGTAAAATGTCTTAATATGTTTTATTCTTTTCTTGCAATTCATTTGCTAAGTGCTTCATTCCCCTTTAAATGTTAAGTTTTAACTTATCAATGTCTGCTTACAACTCCATCAAATCTTTATTCCATTGCTTTCTCTTGTTTGTATACCATGCTAAAGATTTGCCACATACACACACACACACACATATATATATATATATATATATATATATATATATATATGTGTGTGTGTGTGTGTGTGTGTGTGTGTGTGTGTGTGTGTGTATATATATATATACATACATATATATACATATATACATACACACACACACACACACACACACACATATATATATATATATATATATATATATATATATATATATATATATATATATATGTATGTATCTGTATATATGTGTATCTATATATATATATCTATATATATATATATATATATATATACACACACACACACACATACATATACTATATATATATATATATATATATATAGAGAGAGAGAGAGAGAGAGAGACACACACACACACACACACACACACACACACACACATATATATATATATATATATATATATATATATATAAGTATATTCAGTGTTATATATTTCCTGAAAGGATTTTATTTCCCTGATGTAGTACTCCTTACAGTCTTTTAAATTTGTTAAGTAAGATGGCATTCTAGTGATAGATACTTTTTGTCTTGTATGCACTTCTAAGTCAAATGTAAGTGTGCTGTGGTCCGACAGGGACATGAAATTACCTTAACTTTGTCTAGCTTTGCAGTTAGTTCGCCTGCTAGGTATATTCTGTCATTTCTTGAATAAGAACCATGTTGATGTGAGTAAAGTGTGTAAAATAATGAGTCTGAATCAGTATATTCATTATATCTACTAGATTAAACATGTCAATAAATCCTATCAATGCCTTTGATGATGCAGTTTTCCTATGTGTGCTTATAGTGTTAGTATCACTATCATTCATTATGTAACTAAAATATCCAGCTATTGTTATATTTCCTTTAAAGAACTCTATGATGTCTTCTATCTGTTGCTTAATTACATTGACTCCTAACCCAGGGATCCAGTATAGATTCAATAATGTATATATTTTCCCAGTTATATCTAAAGTTACCAAACAAAGCATACCTGATCTATCTTGATAAGTATTTGTAATTTTAGGCATTATAATCGAGTTCTTCCATAGAATTATTAACCCTCTTGTCTTTTGTTTATGATGTGAGCTTGCTAACACTGTATAATTACTAATACTGGATTTGTTTAAGGCTGCCTCTAAAAGATGCATCCACTGTAAAAATATAATCTGTGAATTGGAAACTTTAAAATATTCAATCAAATCTTCCCTTTACCTGCTGTTGTTCATACCTAAACTTGTGTTTACAGAATTTCTAGACATATATAATATATATATATATATATATATATATATATATATATATATATATATTTCTATATATATCTATATATAGCTATATATATATATCTATATATGTGTGTGTGTGTGTGTGTGTGTGTGTCTGTTTGTGCATGCTATTACCAGAGAGAAGTAAAAAAAAAAACATAAAAATAGAGGAAATGCCCTGACTACTTGTGAAATGACAATATGCCCAATGTATATAGGCACCCCAAATTGAAGAAAAAAGAAATAAAACATTAAATACTGAGTTTAGAAAAACAGTCTATATAATAAAATCTAAACAATATATCTTTTAGCATAGATTGTATTGTAAAACCTATTTAGTACATGTAGTGTATTACATCATCTAAAATGAACAGATTGGTTTGAGATAGAAACTTCACTTTTAAATAGTACTTAGAAAAACTTATGTATATATATATATATATATATATATATATATATATATATATATATATATATATATATATATATATATACTTTTATACTTGTCAAATTGCTTTGAGTTGATATTAGGTTATTAAATAGACACCATATTCATTTTTAATATATTTTAGTGTAAGTCAATTATTCTGCTGTGTAGTGTTATTTATATGAATGTTTTAGTAAAAACAAAGGAATATAGTCAAAAATAGAGAAAAATAAAAAAGATTTTTCCTTTTTTCCTTATAGAGTATGAAAACGTTTAATTAGTTTTGAATGCATGACAGTTGCTAATGCAAATACAAACAAAAGGAACAGTAGTTAAGAAACTGTCTTTAAGTCTTTTCTTTTTTTCTTTTTTTTTTTTTTGCGCATTAATTTCCAGTTGTTCTTCTCTGCTTGACACTTAAGTGAAAAGCCACTACGATCCATTTCTTCTGATTGATCTATAATATTATTGTTTAGTAGATGTAAAACAGCAGAGCCTTAATATGTCAAAGGTTTTGGTACTATGCATAAAGAAAATGTTGATTCTGCAGGAAACAAGATGAACTTTCAAGCATTTATTTTTCAGTTCTTTAATTAACGGCAAATATTACTTTCCTTTTGTAATCACTGCAGATGAATAGTCATTATCAAATCTTATGATGTTGCCATTAAACTTAACTGGAGAGTTTACTGAAGCTGTTCTCAATACCAGTTCCTTGTCTTGAGAGGAGAGAAAATGTACAGTTACAGATCTTGGATTGGAGTTTGCCTTTTTAGAAGATAAAGTAGTTACTAGTGACCTATGGGGCTCTTTCTGTGCCATAAGAAAGGGACTTCTGTAGATTTAGGATATTAGGTAGCCAAGATGTAAATAAATGTATCATGTTGCTCCCCTCTGTTTTCTCTAGCAAGCCATAGATGCAAAGATTGTTCCTTCTTGATCTATTTTCTAGAACATCAGTTTTACTGAGTAAAGAGGTATTTTGTTTGAAAAGAAATTCCAATTGAAGTTGTTTTTCAGTAACTCTGCATTCTAGGTTATTTAAAGTGTCTTCCATACTGGTAATCTGGGTATTATGTTACATTATCATTGCTTTCAGTTGTTCCATTTGTTTTGTACTCTCCTGTTTAAAACAGTCCAGTTTATAGTCGATTTTATTGATTTTTGTAGAAAAATCATTACTAGAAGAAAACAGAGATTGTAATTCCTTCCTCAGTGACTGGTCCTGTGCACTGCTTTTCGAGTAACTCATCTTGAAGGATTGTCAGTGTCCTTTCTGTGAAGATTTTGACAGAGAATTCAGCAAATAAAGAAAAGATATTACAAAATAGTCTGCCAGGAACTTTCAAAAAATGTAAATCTGGGGTTTAATAATCAACTGGTCATGGTTTTTAAAATGTTCTGTCAGAAATACATATTAGATTTCAGAGCTAAAGGAAAGTACTGTTAACCAGCCAGCATCTTGGCCACACCCCCCTCCCCAAGTAAAATCCGAATCATCTGGGACGACTGACTGCTTTATAGCAGGGAGGAAGAAGGGGAGACCTGGTTTAATGATATTTGTTGTCCCTACCAAAAGATTTCTTTTCTTAAAAATCCCAGCACTGAGATTTGAAAAATAAAGGGTGTTGATATTCGTAACAAAGATATTTCAGATTCCATTGCATCTTTCTCATATAGAGCCTTGCCTGGGGTATCATGAGAATCATAGATGCCATGAGACACAAAATCCTGAGATTCCCTTGCAGTGACTAAAGTCGGAGTGGAAAACCTTACGAATAGATCTAAATAAAGATCTGTTTTTTTTTTTATCTGAGGAGGAAAATCTCTTTGAACTGAGTTGTCTAGTTGATATCCCAGGAACACAATCCTGTGTGGTGGAGTCAATAAAGACTTTTGGATGTTCTCTAGGAATCAAAGCCTGGGTAAAAGATCTCTCACTGAAGAGTGAGAGATTCCTGTCACTTTGAAAAGACTCTACAAAGATAACCAAATTTGTAAAAATTTGGATACACTATAGCTTGCAAAGAGCTATAACTGAAGCTAGACACTTTGTGAACAGTCTTGGTGCAGTGGATAGTCCAAAGGGTAAGGCAGATCCAGAAGTTGTCTCCAAGCATTTTCTTTCATTGGCACTATGAACATCCTTGAATAAAAACCCTTCGCCACCTGGGAAGTAGGAACTGCTTCTATCACTCTTTGTGACAGCATGTGTTAACAAACAGGTAGAAACAAAAGAGTCTGATCTAGAGGAGGAAATTGACCCCTTGGAAAGAAGGAATTCCCTCCCACTGCTATCTGCAACTTTGATAACAGAGTTTCAGAACCCATTTGTCTGAAACAGTCTGTTGCCAAAGAGAAAAAAAGAGAGACCTAGACTTTCTGGAAGAAAAAAGGGGCCAGGATTGGAGGGAGCCACAAGGTGTCTTGAATAGTCATTCAGATTTGTTGGACTGTCCTTGGTTTTGGGAGGTTCAAGACATCTTTTTTGGAACCCCCTGGCCATTTCTTCTTAAAAGTTTACTTGAATGTTGTTGACACTGTTGATTCTGTTTTTTCCCCAACAAAAGTGGATGAGGAGATAGAAAATCTCTTAGACAATTTAGAAACAGAGAGCTGAAAAAAATGAGATATTCCCTAGATCAGCTTGTCATTTCTATCACTCTTTTTGATTAACTCAGCAGCAGAAGGGCCAGACACTAAATCTATATCCAGAGAGAATTTAAAATGTCATTTTTTTACATAATCTGAGATGCTGTCAGAATGCAGCCATGCAAACCTCCTCAAAACAGTACTAGTGTCCATAGCACTGGAAGAATTATCAACAGAGCCATAGATGTATTGTAAACAACGAGTAGTGACCTGTGTATTAGAAGAAGCAAGTTATTTACAGCAGATTGTTCCTCACAAGAAGAAACTAAAGATAAAACATTCTCAATACTTTCACAATTTGTCAGAACAAAGTAGTATATGAGCTTGACAATTCAAAATTCTGAAAATCAAGTGTACACATTTTCCCATACCTATCAATAATGTTTCCATCCTTTTCAGAAAGAGAAGTATTGGCATTAACTAAGTGCATAGCAGCAGTGGGATCAACTAAAGCTATAGTTGCTGGATCAGGTTTGGAAATAGTGTATAAACATTTAGATGACTGAGGAACTTTATACATCCTATCTGCCTTTTTAGATGCAGCTGGCTGACTAGCAGGAAGAACTGTAGGCAGCAACACATACATCCCCTAAAACAGCCAGAACAGGAGGAATTGGTTTAGGTGTTGGAAAATCCTTAGGTTAACAACTCAAGACTATTTTCCGAGAGACTGAAAAACCTCAGTGGTCTCCCACTGAAAACACTGGCACATTCTAACAGTAGTCTAACAGAAAGAGAAACCCCCACAGGCAAAATGAGAAACTGAGGTCTCCTCTGAATCTGAATCAGAAATCTGTGGAAAAGACCTGTATCCATCCCTGCATCTTCTTGTTCAGATTCAGAACCTTGAATCTCTTCATGAACAGAGGACTCCCTCTTTTTTATCAGAAACTACTTTACAAAAAGAATCAATAGCCTGAATTAAACTGTGAGCCACACCCAGTAAACTATTCCTATCCAAAGAAATTTGAGGAGGAGTAGATATGTGTTCCATATGATGTTTCTTTATCACAGGAAAAATGGGGCAAACCATGTTACTAATGGCAACAGCTTCTTCCCCAGGGTTGGCCACAGCATTCTGACACAACAGGGAAAACCTCCCTGTTCCCTCTGACAAAAGGGGATGTCTCTTGTACACTGAAGGGACCCCATCAGCCACAAAGGATATGGTTAACCCCTAGTCCATGATGGCTGTAGGTGCTATACCAGAGGGATCTGGGGTGAAAGATGAGCGATCTGAGGTACAACAAATTGCTACAGCAGAGGAACCACCTGCACCTGATGCCATTTGCTAGTCTGCTGTGGTGAGAAAGGCTGTGTGCTTAACTTTTGTTTGGTAGCTGGAAGAAGGACTGATAGTAGAATTGGTTGTCTGTTCCATGGTCAAGCCACAAATAGTGCCTCTATCCTGGAGAGGACAAGCAGCAATTGCTGCTAAACAATACCAGTCCACAAAAGTTACTTTATTGACAGAAAAAAATAAAGTAACAAGCACTTTAAAGCACTATCCCTGCCCCACAATAAATAAATACATACAAACATAAATACATAAATAAATAAACATAGACTATTCATGGAAAAAAATTCAATTACTTTACACTATTTTAAACTGACAGAGAAAATGAATTCTCCATTTAAAAACTTATTAAGGTCTGAAGACAGACCATTAAAATACAACACTCCTAGTTTAAAATAACTGTCCTGAAAAGAAAAGTAATAAAACAACAAAATTAAGAAAATGGAACACTTTTTCCCCAAAGGGAATTAATCTGCACAGCAAAGGAAAACACAAGCAAGCTGACCATTGATCCTCGATTACTGCAGGTAGTGCACTCATCAGCAGCAGAAAAGCTTTAAAAGACTTGATGCTCAAACTTGTCTTTTAGTCACCTCAACTTGAGTTGCCTGACAGTTTGGGTGTGCGCTGGGGTATGTCCATTTAACTAAGGTTACTGCAGCAGTGATCAATATGTTGTTGTTAGTCTTTTGGCTTTTTCCCAGTAAGGGGTCGCCACAGTGGAACTCCGGATATGATTGGCAGTAGATTTTTACGAAACGCCAAGGTGCCAGCTCGACGCCCAACCTTCAATGAAGGCATGCCCATTTACACATGCATGTCTTTTAAATGCTACCCAACCGTGGGGAGGACATGCAGACTCCACACAGTAGGCACTCCCAAGCCACACTGAGAATTGAACGGGAGAACCTCTTGTTGTGAGGTAACAATGCTACCGCCATACCACCGCGGCCAACAGTGATCAATATGATGAACATCAAGTCTCTCTCTCCTATTTGCCAGTTTATTGTCATAACTCATGGGATCCATGGTGATCAGAAGGGGAAGGAAAGAGCTGGGGATCATGTGAAATATTCCAGAGGGTTAATATTTTTTTTTTTTTGATGCCCTTAGGCTATGACATGACAGTGTGATGCATTGCAACTTTTTTAAGCCAGTGCAAGTATATACTTTAACAAATCTGCAATACTTAACTCAAGTGCTGTGCACTCACTGATGGGCCTGTACACTATAGGCCCTAGTATATGAACTACACTTCCAGGCCTTCCCCCAGATGGCACTTGCCTGATGAGTCTGTCAATTTTAATGTCCACCCCCCCCCCAGAACAGTAAGTCAGCATTACATGCTCATTCCTATTTCTTCTACAGCTGGCTCTTCTACCATGCTGGCTTAATACTCAAAGTATGGTTGTCTGGGGCCTAGTTAGAGCCAAATACACTAGGCCTTGGAACTGACCCTAATATATTTACTTTTCAGTGTCTTCCAGTGTCAGTCATATTACATTTCTAGACATAAAATTAGATGATGCCAAAGCAAAAAAGAAGAAAAATCGATGATATTTTTAATGGGCTAACTAGCATGCAAGTATGTATTGATCAGTTGTTTTGTTTTAACTCATTGATGATCCACTAAAAAAATCATATTATTTTTCTTGTTTTGCTTTGTTTTGATTTAACTATCAAGACATGGGACCACTCTAGTATTTTGTTTGCTCATCTTCCTTCCTGTCTTGAATTGAATTTTGATGCCAGAAATGGCTAATACATAACACGAAAAATGAGAAGGAGATTAAGCTTGACAGAACATTTTTTTATGTGATAATTCTTTAAGACAGGCATTTTCAGCATTGTCATTTTATTTCAAACCTATCATAATATCCCCTGTCCATATAGTTAATCTATCTTTCATCAGTTCAGTAGTGCATTTCTTTTACTAATCTTTGTTGAAATGACTTCACTTGCAGACCACTAATACATTTCAGGTGTTTTTGAACAATATTGAATTTCTTTTAAATAGTATGAATAATGAAAGTTATTTTTCAGATTTTTTTAAACCTTTATCTTCAGTATACATTTTCTGTTAAATAAAAAGCATTCATGCATGTAGTGTAAGGTTTTAACACCTTTGAAATGTGGGCTTATTTACCGTAATTCACTGGAATGAGTAACACATTTTCTCAGATGCTAAGCTGGTTTTACATAAGAGTGCTTTGTATAGGTATCCAATTAATATTGCAGACTGTAATGGCATTTGTGGACCACACCTTACAGTATCATTTATTGAATTATGTAGTTAGTTATATTTGGCCCTTCATGTTCAGAATCATGTTGTAGTTTTTGTTTCTTCATTTGAGAGTTTGATTATATATTACAACATTAAAACATTTAAGGAGCATTTAGCTCAGTCTGTGTAGTCTTTGTCAGTTTCAACTACATTATTGCTCCTTCTACATCTTAACTTTGAGCACATTTACAAGTAATGTACAGCTCATCCCACTGGAAAATAGTTGTTTATCTTACTAGATCATCACTGATTCTGCATCCCAGAGCTATGATCTTCAGGTTTATAACATTTCTACTCATTTGGATTAATATGCCAGCTACATCAGTACTTCCCCAGGTAACAAGGGTAGTCTGGTTTAATAAGTTTCATCACACATCTGAAACTTGCCTGACAGGAAAGTGCAAAGTCATGTGACATCTGTGTTAAATGATGCACGGAGAAGCAAACAGTACTTAAGTAACACACCATGGTCTACTGCATCACATAGAGGTAAGATATCAGGAATGACTTACACTGTGAATTCTTGATTATTCTTAGCATCTGAAGAGCCACTTTGTACCTTAGTAAAGATAATTTGGTGCTGAGCCATCTCCTAAGTCTGCATTAGAATAAAAGTAGAAGTGCAGTGATAGAAAAGCAGATTACAGATTGTTCATTGGCTACTTTTTCTATAATTTAGACTGTCTGGCAGTTAGTGTAGAAGATTAAAGCTCTAAGACATTAATGAGCTGCTTCTTGTAGTAAAGGATACAGGGTTTGATTCTCTTCACCTCCAATATTTTCTGTATTTTAGACTGACAGTTAGTGTAGAAGATTAAAGCTCTAAGGCATTAATGAGCTGCTTCCTGTAGTAAAGGGTACAGGGTTCAATTCTCTCTACCTCCATTTGCCTATTGTATGCCTGAAGAAGTCACTTGACCCAATAGTGTTTCTGAGTCTATACAGTGGGCTTACCTGCTTAATGACTATATATAAAAAGTAGATTAGAGGTAGGCCAGCAGTTAAAGAGGGAGTCTAGGCTGTGGTTCTGCACTTGGTTGCACAATGTCAACATAAGTAAATCATGATTTTGCGTGGAAAGCTCAAGAGTAAATTTGTCCAAATGGGTCACTTCCTACTGTGATTTTTGTTTTAATCTTAATGAACAATAACCTCACTTTTGGTTATATTTGTAGGAGGGATATGTGGAGGTAGTAAATCCAAAAACAGATTTCAAATTGCAAGTAAACATACTTTTGCCCTCCTGCTTTCATTTACAAGGGCATTCACTTTTTTCCCATTTATTGCAAATCATCACCAAATATCTGGTTCTTGTGATTTTCTCTTAAAAGAGGGACTGCCTGTACCATTTTGTGGCTGGTAAAAGACTATATCTTTACAGGGCAGAACTCCACAGTCGTTAGGCCTGTTAAGTCCTACAGTAAGTAGCTAAGAAAGTTCAAAATTGGAACAATAGCTTGTTTTGAATGATTCATTTACTTTTTTCACAGCTTCATAAGAAATGGAATCGTAAATGCACTCCTGGGAATTGGGACCAACCTTAGGTCAACTGGTACCCTAGGCAAAATGGCTCCACGGCACCCTCCCACACACCACCTGATGCCCCCATCTTGGTCTACCTACACCAAATAAATACTGGAAAAGCACCCATGCTAGAGTGCCTGCATTAAAACGTATTTGGCATCTAGTTTCTTTATTTTCTAACTTGTTGTTTAAGAGAGCTGTGTGAGCAATAAAAATAATCTTAATCCCTTATATAGGCATTCTACAGCATGTAGTGGTTTCAAGAAAATTTTATTTCTTTCTGTAGAACATGAAATGAACATTTATGACAAAGAAATATTTCAAAAAGACACAAAAGAGAGAAGCCCAAATGACAATTACATTTTAATGCAGAAAAATTTCCAGGGTTGGAGTGTGATATATATATATATATTTTTTAAAAAGATAGTTAACCTAAGTACAGTCATGTAATATTTTCAAAGTAATATTTTATTGATTGCTTAAGATACAATTTATGTTTTTATGTATAAATAATTGAAGAGTTTTAAATGTGTTTAAGTAATGTGATGCTACAAGTTCTGGATGTTATGTAAAATAATATTTAAGGTCTTGTGTTTAAATTGTGATTCTAAGGAAGTCCATGTGATTTTACAGACAAAAATGCAAAACTGTATTAAAGTATTGTGTTTGTGACTCCTGTAATTTTTTTGTTTGTTGGTTTGCTTGTTTTTTTTAATGCATTTTTGCATTTGGCTAGAAGTCATTACTTTTTGGTTTTCACGTATGAATCACCATCACCGGCTCCATTTTCTGCACGTGATCAGAATGTTGCCTCAACTGTCACTATCTTTATTGATTCAATGCCACTCTCCTTCAGTGGTCATGACTAAATGTGGCAGGTCTTCACTCATGTATTTCATTCATCTCTTTGCTGGACACCATTGTTTCATTTTTCCTTTTTCCTGTCTCTTTCAAATGTTCTTCACAAGCTTGTCTTCTGATTTCCTGTATATGCCCAAACCACCATAATCTGTTCTGTTCAACCTTCTTTGTAAATGGAACTACTCTGGCTTCTGCTTGGATGTCCTCATTTCTTTCTCTGGCCCACAGTGTGCATCCTACCACCAATCTCAGGTACTTCACCTCCATCACCTCTGGCTTCCTCAGTTCCTCTGACTTCACTCCCCAGATGTCTTTGTCATATAGTAGTACTTACTTTTCAAATTCTTTGACAATCTTTGGTCATGTACCACCCCTTTTACTTTGTGCCAGTTGGCTGCAGCCTCTTGCTCCTCAACGACCCCTTCTAGATACATGAAGCTGTTAACCTGCTGTTCCACTATTTCCCCTTCTATCTCAATATTCAGTTTCTTCTGATTTGCCCCCATTTGTTCCAAATGGCAGCTGTTTCATTGTACTTAGTTTTATCCTATGTGCCTTCAGTTTTGCATTCCATTCTCCAGTCACTTGCTCAAATTATCATTAAGAGTCTGCTTGTAATGCCACATTACCTGCATAGAGCAGCTTTGTTAATCTGTCCTCTCCAACCTGTTTGCTAATTTGTCAGTGTCACAACAGGTGCAGAATGCTATGGGTTCTATTCCCACACCAGGTAGATTGATTGCTGACTCTGCACTGCACTGCAGTTCTGATTATGTCATATTTTGGATGAGATGTTAAACTAAGGTTCAATCTGCTTGAGTAGATGGTAGCTGAGTTGGACGTAAAAGATCCCACAGCACTTATCGAAAAAATTAGAGGAAGTTCCTAAATGCCCTGGCCAATTACAACTTCAGGTCTTATTTGAAAAGAGGCTACTAGCCTAGGGAGACTAATTTGGTCAGCAACGGATAAATAAAATAAATAAATAAACAAACAAATAAGTAGTCCATCATTAGGACAAAGAGCAGTGAGCTCAGAGCCGATCCCTGATGCATGCCCACTCCCACTGGGAACCCTTCTGTGAGTCCAAACACTGTACTTGTGACATTGGGTCCCTATACATAGCCTGCACTAATTCTACCAATATTTTCATGACTATGAACCATCATAAGATTGCTCAAATCAGCTATCTTGGGACTTTGGTATATCCTTTATCCAAGCATATAACGTAGACCATGAAGTTAGGAATATACAATTTCATGCAAATATGGAAATAAACAAACAAATCTAACATTAACAGATTGCAGTAAATATCAACATTTAGGAATGTTCACCATCTTAAATTAACTCAGTTACACTTCTTATTACTTTTTCATTTCTTCTTGATTTATGCAAAGTGCACTTTGACTGGTTTTGACTTGTAACTACTCTCAGGTAAACATTCTCTGGTTCATAAGTTTATGCTGTGAGGATTGCTCCTACTGAAAACATGAGTGACACACAGTTTAGCAAAACAGTAATGCATAAATTCAATTATTTCGCTTAACTTTTATCAGATTTTACTAGACACAGCAGAAACCATGTTGTTAGTCCAGTCAAATAGGAAAAATACTGGCTGTGACACTGCCAGTTCAGCTATCTGGAATTTTGTAAATAACCATATGTCATTTGTGAATATCAACATGATTCATGTGCTTGTCTTACAAATGTAAGAGAATTATATGTTATGTGTATATTAAACTACTGGTACAGAAGTATGTGTTAAACAGGGTTTGTACAGTACTGAGCTTCAAGACTGTAACCACAACATACCATGCTGGAACATAGAAGATTAACTTACAAAACATCAAGAAAATAAGTTGAAATTAAGCACTTTACGATGTACCATAAAAGTTAATTAATGCAGCAGAGAGACAGGATGTCTAGAGCTAGAAGTTTTTTTATTGTCTTGAAGAAAAGTAATTAATAGGTTTAAAATGTAAAGTGTTTTATTGCTTTATGACTTCCTAGCAGCTGCACATCTGAGACATATATATTTTAACACATAGATGTTAGGTTTCTGTTTAGCCTGGGAACTGAAGTCAGGTGACAAAGAGTGATGTCATCCAATCTAACCCAGCAGTAATGTTTGATATTAATTTAAGAATGCTTTCTAGAGAGAGACTGTGTATTTTGTACTTTGTCTTTGACCTGGAAACATTTACTCATCATGACATCTGCACTTGCTGGTAAGTAAGATACAGGGCATAGTATCTCTTTTAGAGATACATAGGAATATAGTAAAGATTAGTTTAGATGTTTTCTGTATTTGTGAGAGACTATCCTGCAATGTTGATTTTAAAATATTTCCTGTGATTTTGAACTCTGAAGTAACTGTGTTTGTTTTCTGAGTATTGTCTTGTTCTTTTGTAATTTATTATTAAATATATTTAAACCTATCTTTGTGGCTGATATTTGTGAGACATATTTAAGTTCTGAGAGTCCTTGTATATGTATTTGGTGACACTGTACAGGCCACTCCTAAATAGCCTTGCAAGTCTGGGTTGGACTACCATTTGGATTAAGAGAAACATTACACAGTAGGATTTGACACCCTTTGTAAGGGCCTTATAGTAGCTGATAAGTAAGGGTATCTGGTAGCAGCTGGAACTACCTTATTGTATGGGCAAAATGAGGGATAGCTAGTAAATTTTTTCTAGCCTTTCCCAGGTGTGTGTGTGTGTGTGTGTGTGTGTGTGTGTGTGTGTGTGTGTGTGTGTGTGTGTGTGTGTGTGTGTGGTGTGTGTTTGTATATCAATCAAATCTCAAAGCGTGTGTGTGTGTGTGTGTGTGTGTGTGTGTGTGTGTGTGTGTGTGTGTGTGTGTGTGTGTGTGTGTGTCAGGTACTTGGGTAGGGAGACAAAGCACTGGCTGGACAGAGAGGGTGCTGGAGGTCTTAGCTTGGCCATTTGGCTGAGATCTTAACCCTATAGCTGTGCCAGTGGGGAGTCTTATTGAGGATCTGGAGAAAGAGGCAGAAACCAGCCCCAGACCAACGGTGATCTTTATGTGCTCTTAAGGGAAATTGTACTTTACTGTGTGTACTTGTTATCCTCCCATTTTGTACATCCCTCACTGTTGCCAGTGGTGAGGACTGAGGCTTCTTGATTACTGGGCCAGTGCAGGGACATCATACTGGCAACTAGAACATCACTGTTGGAATCAAATATTGAAAGCCATGTAGCACAAATCCTGCAAGCTCATGACATTGCTTCCTCCAATTCTTCTGTAATCCTAGCACTTTTAAGTAAATAAGAGGGCAATATGAACAGGCAGATAAAGAAAAGTCTAAAGATAGTAGTCTGTCTGAATACCTGGAGGAAAAGAATGACACTCATGTTTTGAATCCAGTCTTCCTCATGCTTTACAGCTGTCATGCCCCATCACTGTGGAAAGAGCCCATAGGCCCACAGGCCACTGAAAACAATCCAGGGAAATCTCTGGCCCACATGAACCCTGAAGTGAAAAGAGCCCATAGGGCCACAGGCCACCGAAAAAGATCTAGGGAAATCTCTGGCCCACATGAACCCTGAAATTTAAGTTAGTGTACTTCTAAGATTTCAAGATTCAAACAAAGAAAATGGTTTCTGCAATGTGGCACCAAATATCACTCTACCCAGATCTAGCTGCAAGCACCACAGTAAAAATGGAGAGCTTTTGTGGAAATTAGTATGTTCTCCTATTAGAATAATATCCTTAAGACTTTCAACTACCCTGCTACACTTGAAATCAGGCTGAACTCACAAAGTCACTAATTTGAGTGCAGTCCTGATGTTGTTCCAAAATCACCTTTTAAGCAGGAATGTGGACAACTGAGGCCTCACCTTGGATCATAAATGTCACCCCTCAAAGGCATAGTCAGGTCAGAGATGAATACGCAAAGTATGTCACAGCGGCATCGTCTACCACATCCTTGCTACCTTCTGGTGAAGTATGGCAACAAACCCATCTCAGATATAGCCAATAACACGATTAAGCCAAGGAAACCTACTACAAGATCTCTCTGTGTGTCCTGCCTACTTCCATCAGAATTTCAGCTCTGGTAAGAACAAATAACATAGGATTAAGGGAGGACTGACAGGTGGGCATTTATTATCCTACAATAAGACATACCTATCCAATCCTCCACAGCACAAATGAGACTCTGATTCAAGTAAAACATACACAGTAGTAATACAGGGAGCAGAGAAGCTGTTTGTTGTTATTGCTACTTATTATATGGGAGATGTTTTCCTTCCAGCTGATACTGTTGCCAACCATGGAGACAGTCTTCAACCATATGTGTGTCCAGTAGCTCCTAGCAATGGCATACTGAGCCGGTGCTTGTTTATAAACACAGCCATTGTTCCTTTTTCTCATTCTACTCAGGGTTCTGATACTTTAAATTCTGGCTAGTACACTCATGCAAATCCACTGTATAATACTCTTGATATTCTCGCATTGCTTTCTCGGGTTAACGTTTAACTGATTTACTATTATATACTTAGTTGTTTAATTTTTCTGCAAGCTGTGTTGTCATATATAGTCTGAATGTAGTTTTTTTCACTCAACACCAAAGCTATCAATTCCTCCCTTAAGAGGCATCAGCTGCAGGTGTTCATCAAGAAATGCAAAGCTTACATTCTGTTTTTACAAAAAATTAAACATTTCCATAAGCACCGATTATAGGCACTCTCCATGTGAAGAGCTTAGAGTTTGTAGCACTTCTTAATCTAAGAGGAGTTTAATGATTGTTGTTCAAGAAAAAATAGGGTAATTTATTCAATTTTTTCTGAAAATCCTTAAAGGTGGTTTCTGAAATGTCTGACCTTTATCTTCCATTTGTTTCATGCGATTTTAAGGCCCTAAGCAGGAGAACCCCTTTTGACACTATTACAAGTAAATAGTTTAAGTTTTGATGATTGCCCAAGTGAAAGATTATAATCATACCTCTCAAGCTGGAAACAACAACAATCTGGACAAAGGCAGATTGAAGAACAATCACAATATTAAACACAAAATATAACTAGAACAATAGCGTTTTATTTATATTAGCATTTAAACCTGTATCAAACTTTGAATTATACAGATGTCAAAAGGACAATTAATTGCATGAGTAAGGTGAGTATGGACTTGTAAGTTTAATGAAGAAACTTTTTGATGAGCAAAAAGTTTTAGCACTAGGAGCTTCACCGCCAACCCCCTCCCTGCACTACTTTACTCATATGTAGTAACCTAAACCTTACCCTGCCCCTAACCACCCGACCATGTACATTAGGGTACTAACCACACTTTCCCTAATACTATCACTAAACAAGGCAAAAAGGACACAAACTAAGGAACAAACGCATGCACAATTCACATCTCTCCCCTTACCTTATCCTTATTCTAAACTTAATTTGCAAACACTCACATATACACAGACTTAAAAGACATCTGTTCCCTTCTGTAGCCCTTACTCTGACCATAACTCACAAATTCTCTCCTTCTTGGATACATTCAATCCCAATTACACTTAATTTCAATAGTCATCACTTCAACATTATATATATATATATATATATATATATATATGTATATATATATATATATATATATATATATATATATATATATATATATATATATACATACACACACACACACATATTTATAGATATATATATATATATATATATATATATATATATATATATATATATATATATATATATATATATATATATATATATATATATATATATATAGGGAGAGAGAGAGAGAGAGAGAGAGAGAGAGAGACACGCACACAATTATAAACATTCAGCTCTCAGTGGGGGATCAATAATTTGGTTAAGTGATTTGCTCAGAGGCATGGAGTATAAAAGTGCATACAGAAGGAACTCAAATAAGAAGTACATGATAACTGTTAATTTCCAGTATACATCCTTAAGCCTCTTTGTTGATTGTTTAAATAGAGTAAGGTATTTCAATCCATTGTGGGTTTTTTTTTTTTTTGGGGGGGAGGGGGTAAAAAATCCCTCAGCAATTAAACTTTGTATTGTCCATTTATAAATTAAACATCAGTGGCCCAACAGAACACAAAAGGTAAGAGTAAACAGAATCCACAAATGGAGAAAAAACCTTCTGCAACCAACCCTCTTCTCTAGTTTATTAAGTGTCAGTGAATATGTCTTGCAGCTGAGAGCATTTCTGTCCACAGAAGATGCAAAGCAGTGCAGCTAGCTAGATACTAAATTTGGGATGCTAAGGGTGGGAGCGAAGTTTGCAGTATTAAAAACTGATAAATCCGTGATATGTAACTTTAGTGCAGAAAAATATAAGACAATTCAACTGGTAATAAAACCCAAGCAAACACTGCATTACAGATGTTGGATATTACGATCAGTAAAACTAAAAATGGGTTTTGGAATAATTATACCACATGATCTGACAGCAGTCACTGAGAAAAGTTAATAACGAAAAGGAGGCATACTGTGGTGAAAAAGAAGATAAGGAAGACACAGCAGTTACAAACAAAAACAGGAAAACAAGAAATTACTACTTTGCACAGTAAGCTAAGGAGATAATTTCTGGAGACCATCATAAAGCTGTGGAGACCATAGATCTGCAGAGGGATTGGAGTTTTAATCTAGCATTGGACAATGCAAATTTTATATAGCTGTATAGTAATCCCCTCCATCATAACTAACTATGCATTCAAATGTCTTATAGTCAGATAATCTACACAAAGGAATTAAGGCCACCTAATGAAATTGAAATTCATCTTGGAATCCTGGGTTGGACTTCCTCAGTGTCCTTACTGCATGACTCTGAATATTTTCCCAAGAAATTTATATATTAAGAGGTGTAGAGAAATATTTATTATCTCAAAGGTTAAGCTGCATTAACATTTTTAAAAAAGAAACTTAAAAAATAACAAGCTAAGGAAAACTGGAGCTTACCATTCCACATAATATGAGTACAATATGCACTGTAACCCTGCAAAAATATGAACAAAATTAAGTTTCCCTCAAGCAAGACAAAACCTTTTGCAAAATCAAAATCTGAAAACATACAAAGAAAGTTTAAGGGATGTTAATATGAAAGAAAGAAAAGGAGACAGGGAGACAGGAAGAGAAACTGACACGGGCAAGAGCAATGACATGACATGAAAACAAGAGTATTGTGTTGGTAACAAAGTACAACAAATTGTGTTACACAGCATAATATTACACGCTGATAATCTGTTGAATAGTTTATATAAAAAAGAATTCTATGTATTATAATGTAGTTAAACAGCATAGTAACGAAGGCAGAGAGATACAAAATTCACTTTAAATAGTCTTCATTTAAACATGAAACCAAGTGTGAATGAAAATATTTCATTTAAACATGAAACCAAGTGTGAATGAAAATATTTCTGAGCACAGTGTCAGCAAGTTTCTTGAAAGATACTAAAGTCCAGCACCACGTTTAAAACAGAGCTATACATACTGATGAATTGAAAAGATCCTGCATTATAATTCAAGTGCTAAAGTAAGTAAATGGGGTATACCAGACTTGATAAGGGCATTTGTAACTATCTATTTTCTGTGATCAGGTGGTGATTCAGGTTTCTTGGGGAAATGCACCAAACAGTAATCTAAGAGTTCACCTGGTGAATAGAGAACCAAGACAGCTACAAATGACTATCAGATCTGATGTACCCCCTTTAATTACTCCACAGTTTGCTAGAGATTTTTGGGAATCCCACCCATGGTTGTCTTACTCCAAAGTGCAGTCAAATTTATACAAAGTTCAACAGGATTACATCCACACACAGTCTTGAAACATAAGAAACAAATGGCTAATATGATTACAGTTACTCAAATTGCAAAGTCCAACATTCATTGAATCCTAAGATACACGGAGAAGACAAAACTACAAACTGCAAAACTCCAAGCATCAGTTCCAAGAGGATATATCCATGAGGCATAACTGCTAACCCTACATTATATTATAACATTAAGAAAACAGCATTCCATAGTGCCTAAAACAGCCAAACTCTCAAACACTTTCACTAAAAGCTTTTATATCGGCTGCAACATCATAGACCAGTGGGAACCCCATATTAACGTGTTTGCCAGACTCTAAATAGTGAAGACATACATGCTAACATTCGTTGGTGAGTCCAGTAAGTTCAACACAGCCAAGCACAGTCACAACAATTTTCATAAAGAAAATTAAGCAGGATGCCAAATGACAGTCCTCAAAGGTCTTAAAATGAAGATTATGTCCATGTAGCTTTACCGGCATCTGAAATGTGGTATTACATTATTCAGTCCTGCTGAAGACATTCTGAGCATCATTTCAAAATGTTGCCTCTTCTAATTGGGAGAACAGTCACAACAGTAATAGATAAAACACTGCCGGTTTTAGACAAATTAAAAATAAAAGAGTAAAATAGACCATTGGTTCGAGTCTCAGAACTGTGACATTAAATGACCGAAAATTCGCATTTAACTATTAATTCTGAGATAGCCATTCTTTACAATATTCACTTTTCCTCCGATATATGGTGATCTCGGAGTTGTTGCATTCCTCTCAACTACTTGGCACAAAAAATCTGCACAAAGCCTAAAATAATGGTGGACAAAGTCCCCAAAACAGAGCAAATTATAAATATTACTATTATAAACTTAGAAGGTTGCTAGAATACGATTGTTGCAAGCATGTGTTTTCTGAAGGACGTGAAGTCTGAAACTCAAATGTATGCCATTATTTAGTGACTTCAGTCCTCACTAATTTGCTAGAAAAACAGAAATTTTATGAGGAACTGACAAAAAATAAGTGGCAAAAATCTGGACATTCTAAAAAAATCTGGACAGTTGAGAGGTATGGCTGTTGGTTTACAAGTTCAGCCCACGGGGGACAAAAACTGTAAAGGGATGGACATTTGCTGTTCTGTATTATTTTATGACCTCTTATTTATTTATTTATTTTTAATTCCAGGGCTCAGATTTATGAGTCAGAATTACAACACTGAGCCAAATACTGTCATCCATTATAACAAGCAGTAGGATTGTTTGGGATGTCTGCCAAGAAGTACATTAAACAGATAGCACAACTCAACTACTTTCTAAACAGCCACAGAAGTGGACAATAACATTACAAGGTGATCAAGATGGGTTGTCTCTCAAAATATATTTTAATCTGTTAACATAGTTTGCTACAATATGTCTGCACTACCTGTTACTCCCACCATTAAATTTATGGTGCTATTTTACCTAATAAATTATAATCCTTTAGGCATCATGAACACTGCCTTTATTTGACATTGCAAAATAATATTTTTCATACAGAATATTTTAGATGCATGACAAATCTTGAAGAAACTGATGAATCCAAAAAAGAAGTGGAAAATATATTGGCAAAATATATGTTCCAGACCAGCACACACTAGTTAGTGTAGCCTTGAATCCCTTTTTCTCACCCATTTTATTAAACATAATGAAGCATTGCTGGTTTGCTCTAGTTTATTCTGCTGCTAAGGCTACTGCTGCCCAGTGCTTTTCCAGAAGCACTGATTTTCGCAGGGATGAGCCTCTTACTACAGGAGGAAGACACTCAAGTGTGCATACTGGTACTTCGTCCAGGAGAACTGCGGCTTTTATGGCTGAGATCTGTGTAGTCGAAAAGTTCACTTATTTAATTTACTGCACTCATTTTAACGAGGAGACCAGCAAAATACCTATACAGCAAAGAAGTGCAAGGACCCTCTGTAAGCATCAGTGATGCATTTCCAAAAAGGAGTCTTGGTAGATAACATTTAATGGTCAACAGTCATATGTTGGAATAACCGAAAGGCAATGTTGGTGTTGTGCACTAGGACTGCTACCTTGGGAATGAAACTGGAGGACAAGAAAGCAGAGGAGTAAGTTGTTTTGCAACTTACTTCAGAGCCTAGAGTCGCAGTCCACATCACTGGGTTGCAGACAGTGGTTCCCTCAAACTGTAAATTAAAAAAAAAAAATAGGGATTTGAAGGGGCCATTTGGGAATTCGTGGCACCCCACTATTTTACCCTTAAAACCAGGAAATATTGAGGAATTCAGTACGGCTGAGAAGTATGATTGTAATATCCTTCTGGATTCTGTTATAGATTGATCTAAACCAAAAATGGAAAAGCAGTTAAAATCTCAATAGTGTGTTGAATCATATTTCACTTACAGAGGTCTGTTGTGGATGCATGGAGAGTGCTCACATTAGAGGAACTAGGCTTTACTTTCAAATCCACATACCTTGAAAAAAAAAGCAGGATATATTTTTGTTTTTGTTTTTGTTGTCTTTTTTTTTCATTCCCTGACTGAGACAGTTGTTTTGCCTGTTACCAAGGACGTCTATCAGAGGCCCAAGAAAATCTGGCAGGATGATCCTTTAATCTTCTCAGATTGGGAAGCCAAGCAAATTTTGTCTGAGCCATTTCAGTCTTAAGTACACATTAAATAGTTTTCACAATATGCCTTCAGATGTAACATGGAAGTCTATAAAATGTAAATTTCAGTCAGGTTGCAGGGCTGAAAAGGCTCTTTTGTATAAGAAACATAATCACTCAATTTTTTAGACAAAGTTCATTTGGCTTACTTTACATGTGTAGATTTTAAATTTAAGAACTTGGTTCACTTAAAGTATTTTAAGCAGTGAAAAAGAAAACCAAGGGATGAAATGGATTTAGAAAGCACAGCCCAACATTACTGTGCCATGAAACAAAAGCTAGGACAATTTCTTGACCATTTTATCAAGGGGAGAAGAGTGGGGAAGGCCATTACCATTAGTATTAAAGAAGAATGCATGTCTTTCACTGCACAGTAGCAAATGTTTTTATTCTGTTTTTCTGTTTATTGATTGATTGATGACCTTTATTGCTCTGATACCTTCAGTATCTATTAGCACTGTTCTCTGCAATGAAAGTCACAAAAGCTTACTCAGAAATGTTTCATATTCCTACAGTCTGAAATTACTGCCTTAGATATAAAAGAAACCTAAAATGCTATGTCCACTGGTAAATCACACAGCTATAACAAGCTTTCTCTTGAAGTGTATAAGCTTTTGTTGCAACTATTAACTTCCTAGTTTGCCAAGATATTTAACATTGCTAGATTATCAGTTTTGTATAAAGACCATACCTGTCAACCTCTTAGTACAAAAAATCTGGACAAAGCCTACCATAACGGGGGTACAAATGCCACAAAACAGGGACAGATTTTAAGTATTGCTCTTATAATCTTAGAAAATTGATGGAATAACAGGGTATGTATTAAAATGGATTTTCTAAAGGGCATAAAGTCTGAAATTCAAATATACAACATTTATTAATTTCATTCCTCAGATCATCCCACTGATTTTCCAGAAAACCAAAAATTTTATGAGGAACAGACTAAAATTTTGAGACAAAAATCTGGATGTTCTTTGAAAATCTGGGAAGTTGAGAGATATGATAAAGCCCGTACTTCAGGATGCTGTGCTACAAGCATATCTTTTTGACTCATATGCCATCTTTGGGTTAGATTGTTATGGAAGCACCCTATACTCTGTGAAATGTGGGACTTTTAGTGCACAATGAATACTGAACTCTGTCTCAGACAAAAAGAGGAGAATATCTTTTAACACCCCAGTGTAAAACTTGTAGTTGAGTAGCAGCTGGCAGATTTCTTAAGTTATAAAGATATCCTTTCATTAGCAGTGTTGGGTACCTTGTGTCACACTTAATTTCTAAAGTATCTAATGCAAGCTTGAAGTGTAATTCGCCCTTCTGCATCTTTAGTTGGCACTGTACAGGTAGCGGATCTTTGCAGTCAAATGAAGAATTGGTTGCTTCAGATATCCTCTTGTGTATATATTTCATTACTGCTATGTTCTGCAAAGAATGACTGTTATTTTCTAATGCATTGTTACCACATCTAAAAAATATGCCCTTAGATTTAGGAAGCAGTCAAGCATAGTTGGTATGAATGGCATAAATTAGTTTATCATCTTGGGTCTGACTTGAAAGATTTTTTTGTAGAGTGCTGTCACAATAGTTTCATATCTGTTGCTGTATGAGGCAATGTATTCAATAAAGTCATGCCAGACTGTTATGCATGACTGCATTTGCATACAAATTCTACTCTTAATTCCTTTACTGGAATTATTTCTTTGTTTGTTCTCTTATTCTTAGTTACCCACACCACCTTTCTTTGTTGTGCTCACTTAAGCTACATATTTACCTTTGTGTACTATTAGTGATGTCGCGGTGGTACAGTGGTAGCATTGTTACCTCACAGCAAGAGGTTCTCCCATTCGATTCTCGGCTTGGCTTGGGAGTGCCTTCTGTGTGGAGTCTGCATGTCTTCCCCGCAGTTGGGTAGCGTTCGAAAGACATGCGTGCATAAATGGGCGTGCCTTCATTGAAGGTTGGGTGTCGAGCTGGCACCTCGGCGTTTCATAAAAAAATCTACTGCCAATCATTAGCGGACCGAAGTTCCGCTGTGGCGACCCCTTACAGGGAAAAAGCCGAAAGACAAAGAATACTATTAGTGATGTCTTACTTCATTTTGAATAACTCTACTTTTTTTTCCTGTCTGAATGGTTTGTTAGTTGTATGCACCTTTCATTCAAAGCATTGCTCACTGTCTCC
This sequence comes from Protopterus annectens, assembly GCF_019279795.1. NCBI lineage: Eukaryota > Metazoa > Chordata > Ceratodontiformes > Protopteridae > Protopterus > Protopterus annectens. The sequence continues at coordinate 1,671,504,517 of NC_056731.1, read as the reverse complement.
ACTTATATTTTTTGATGTGATGGTTTATTTATTTATTTATTTAGTTATCCTTTGTTTACCAGAGTAGGGAACGTATCCATATGGACCCATTTCACGTACAGATTGGAATTAGAACAGAAATTAGCAGGGAATATATTTTACACGTAGATGAGGGTAAAAAGTAGTTTCAAGAAAGACATGAAGGGTTGAATTTCAAATATAAAAACATAAATAGTATTCAGAACATACATAATAAATATTAGAAACATGCTTAGCAAAACCCAGTTCAAGTAAAGTATCTGACATCAACAATATTATAAATCAGTATATTCTAAATTTAGTAACATAGTAGGAAGCTAGAATTACTTAACTGTTAAGGAATTATTCATGAAAGTTTGCATTTACATTTTCCTTGCCCGTACCGTCTCTGTCAAGACTATATAAATTTGTAAGGAAGAAGAACAAGTGACTAATATGAGTACTGAACTGTTTGCCTAATGCATAGTTCAGACAAAAGGACAGGGTAAGGATTTATAAAGGCAGAAAAGGTGTAGTCAGTTTAGGTTAAGCTATGGGTAGATTTATTAAAACAGGAACAGGAGGCTCTCTTTTGTAGGAAGTTAATTAACAGTGCAAGTGAATACCAGTGACATAGAAGAACTGAGACTTGATTATAGCCCAGTAATCTGTGAGCTTTACAGCACAGACGGGGATGATGAGAATACCTATCCCATGGGGGGATGGACTGCTTTTGTTGGAGGAATCCCTCGGTATAACCTGAGCCAAATCTTGATGATTGCAAGGCAGTCTACTCGTGTGGCAAGAGTGAAGCATGCATGATTTGATATTGGAAGTGATGCCTGTGTTATACTCAATGGACCCAGATAGGCACTTCCTTCTCACAAAAATTTACAAACGTAACATATGATACTCACACCTTAATTCTCTACTGTCACCAGTGGGAGAAGTGCCTGTCTCTGAGGTCAAATGACATCATTCTCCTGCTAGAAAAGGAGGGAGAGAGGGCCTATATGTAGGAATACAGCAAGACTGGCCCATCTCTAGGACTACAGCAGGATGTGGACACTTCCCTTGAACTGTCAGAATGTAGGTTGGCAGGAGAACCTGGCCATCTTAAGAAAAAAAAAGACTGACAGTTTACTCTTTGCCATATGAGGAGTAATGACAGGAAATGGACATCTGGATGGACACTGGCAATAAGTGAAATGGGAGATATAAAAGAGCCATAAGAAATGTTACATTCACCAACAAAGTAGGGAAATACTTCACTGGGCTGAATCTCTAATGCAATTCAATCTGCTTGTACCCACAGCCCATTAATTTCTGTATCCCATCTAACATCTTCCGTCCTAGTACTGAATCATGTATGAAATATGAATTTGAAAAATGCCCAATCTTAAATGTCATGCACAGCCGTAAAATATTACTGCTGACTCACTAGGTTCTGCCTAACTCCTCACAGCTTTCATTTAGTCTAGATATCTAGTTTGTCTGGAAGTTGCTCAGTTGTTGTTTGTCTTTCGGCTTTTCCCAGTTAGGGGTCACCACAGTGGAACTCCGGTCCGCTAATGATTGGCAGATTTTCACAAACGCCGAGGTGCCAGCTCAACGTTCAACTTTCAATAAAGGCACTCCCATTTACGCATGTCTTTCGAACACCCACCCAACCATGGGGAGAACATGCAGACTCCACACAGAAGGCACTCCAGCCAAGAATCGAACAGGAGAACCTCTTGCTGTGAGGCAACAATGCTACCACTGCACCACCGCGGAAGTACTAAGAAGCTGGATACTATATTATTTGATGTTTGAAACTGGAAAATGGCTGTACCCATTTGGGATATAAAATAAAGGGAAGAAAGAAATCAGGAAATAAGTGCTATAAATGAATATGTTACAGTAGAAGTTTAATTGCTAAGTCTTTTTACCCCAGTGTTATTCAGTCTCAGAATTAGTATATGTAATTATCAAGCAGTGTAGGGTACAGAGTTGCTTGCCTTTGCAAAAAAAAAAAATTTTACTTTTTCATATTTTTGAACATTTTAGATTCACGCTAAAATTATCACTTGTTTTATGATTTACGATCACTCTTGTGAGCATTCAGTACTTCATGAGGCACTCAAAAAATGTATATGTACATATATATATATATATATATATATATATATATATATATATATATATATGGGTCTACTTCATATGACCTAAATTTCATTTGACCTAAAACTCATTCCACTGACAATGAGCACTGGCAGTGTGTTGAACACTGTAAGGCAAGTAAAAGGTATATGCCCTGTTCCCCACTGTAGTGCGACCCTGGAGTTAGAATATATAGTTGGGGGCCGCACTATAGTGGGGAACAGGGCATATACCTTTTACTTGCCTTACAGTGCTCTACAGACTGCCATTGTTCATTGTCAGTGAAATGAGTTTTAGGTCAAATGAAATTTAGGTCAAATGAAGTTTAGGTCATTTGGTCTCAGTCAAATGAATTTCAATCATATGAAATTTAGGTCATATGAAGTAGACCCATATATATATATATATATATATATATATATATATATATATATATATATATATATATATATATATATATATATATATATATCTACTTTATATGTCTGACACTTCAAAATTCTGAATTTCATATGGCCGAGATCATATGATCAACATTTGAAATGTCGAACATATGAAATACAAAAGAAAAAACAACAAAGACTTACCTAAACACTGGTAGCTAGCTCCACCCACCACACCCCCCGTAATTTAAATATAGCAACTCCGAGATCGCACTACAGTGCAGGAATGGGAATCTTTCCATTCCGCACTGTACGAAGATGCCAGTTCAGCATTGTCTGCATTTCAAATGTCGATCATATGGTCACGGCCATCTGAACTTCAGCATTTTGAAGTGTCAGCAATGTGAAGGGGTCCATATACATATATATATATATATATATATATATATATATATATATATATATATATATATATATGGGGTCTACTTGTGTAGACCTAAAAGCCATTAAATCAAAACTTACTTGATCAAGATGAGTATGCCAAGTACTCACTTTAATGAACTGCCACATCACCGGAAATTTAATTCAGGAAAGAAACCAATTGGCCAACAAAACAAACACACTGAACCATGTCAAACCCAACCAAGTGGGGGACTTCACCCACCACACCCCCCAATGTGGGAGGCTATACCCTCCACACACACCCCTAACTAAATATACCAACTCTGAGATCACACTGTAGTGAGGAAAAGAGCAAATTTCCTCTGTTGGCCAAATGGTTTCTTTCCCTCTTTAAATTTTCTGTGATGTGAAAGTTTGTTAAAGTAAGGATTTGGCATACTCATCTCGATTAAGTAAGTCTCAATTTAATGACTTTTCAGTCTACCCAAGTAGACCTAGATATATATATATATATATATATATATATATATATATATATATATATATATATATATATATATATATATATATATATACACACACACACACATATATATATATATATATGTATCTGTGTGTGTATATATATATATATATATATATATATATATATATATATATATATATGTATCTGTGTATATATATATATATATATATATATATATATATATATATATATATATATATATGTGTCTACTTTGACCCATCAAAATTATGTTTCAACAAAACATAAGATGAGCTGTTTTTCGCGAAAGTATACTTTTGCTGAAATGTACTTTCATGAAAAACAAATTAAAAGAAAACATAAAAAACACAAACAAAATAAAAAAAAACACAACACTAACCACATTTATGGCACCCCCCCACACCCCCGCTACTTTTATATTCTCACTCCGAGATCGCACTACAGTGGGGAAAAGGGAATATTTCCTTATCCCCACTGTGCCGCGATCTAAGCAACAGCCCCAGTTGCTGTTCACTTAGGTACCTTTTTGCAAAAGTGCATTTCTGCAAAAATTCATAGTTAAAAATAGTTCACCTAATCGTTGGGTCGAAGTAGACCCATATATATATATATATATATATATATATATATATATATATATATATATATATATATATATATATGAATGTGTGTGTGTGTGTGTGTGTGTGTGTGTGTGTGTGTGTGTGTGTGTGTGTGTGTGTGTGTGTGTGTGTGTGTATGTGTGTGTGCGCATATGCATGTAACCATTTATAAGTAATGCAGGTCATGTAAAGTGGAATTAGATCTGATGAAGCTCTGCTAAGGGCAAAAGTGCTCATCTTTTATTTTTCAATAAAGAATTACTAATTTGTGATAAGAGGATGAATACTTTGAAGTCTCAAATGAAACTGGCTACAGTTCATGGTTCTTTTGTCCTTATTTTAAGTACCTTGCTGTAATTATAAAATGGACAGTTGTACTTTTTGCAATTTGAATTTTACATGTTATAGTTACTGTAATATTAAATTTTGCAGTGTACTTCATAGGTTGGTAGTAGGCTATCGGCCCTAGGGCCTAGCCATAACAATTCCCTGGATATTTCTTCCCACAATATTTACTTTCCTGGACCCCTGTCTAGCAGGGCGACTGACATGATCCTCGGGGTGAATTTCCTATCTCCCATCCAATTGTCAAGGTTCCTTTTGAAGAGGGCCAAGGAGGCGCTCTGCTTGACATGTATGGGTAATCTATTAGAGTATGGGGAGTCTCTGGGTCAGGACCCTATCTCTCCAGCATGTTTTGTTCATTGTGATGACAAGGTTTAGATCCCTTGGGCGTGTGGCTTTGAGGGATCGGGATTTCTTTAAGTGGAGCATGTCCAACAGCTCAGGGTTTGACATGGCCTTGTATGTTAAGCAGAGATAGCCTCTGAGTAGACAATATGCCACAGAGTATAGCTGAAGTTTTTTTAGATGGTCAGCATAGGGCATCTGCTTTAGGCCTGTGATTCTTTTAGTGAGGTAAATTGTTCTTCTGTCAATTTTAAAGAAGGGATAGCTACGTACAGTTTTACCTTTTTAACCTTGGGAAATTTTAGTCTGAATCTTTCAGGATAGTTATTTAAGGGACTCTTCCTGTCAAACTTTTGTGCTATTGCACAGACCAGTTTACAATGAGTTCTTACAAAGTCAGTGAGTCCAGATGAGGATACTAATGTGTCAGCAGGGCAGTGCATAAACATGTGTACTACATTCCCAGTAACTCAACCTCAAAATTATTTGCAAAAGTAATCATTTTGGTTGTATCTCCAAAAACTGAAATATATATGTATGCAAGCATCAGTTATCCTGTCTTCTACTTTTTTAAACTGAATATGCCACTGATATGTTTTTACGTCTTACAAATATTTACAAGGGTAATCATTTTTGTGAAACTCTTAACAGAAAATATTACAAAAATGTACATAAACAGTAATGCTCCCCAGCCCATCATTTTCTTATGTTAGGTTACCTGTTATATGTTTTTGTTACATTTATTTAATTGGGTTTCCATGGTAATATGTGTTTTATTTTTATTGTAGTATATATTTGTATTTATGCAGTATTTTTCTTTGGTGCACTATTCCTTCTGATTTACTCCCAAGTCCAAATAAATGCCTGGCAAAGTCTTTCTTCTGTTTGTTATTATGTATTTAATCTGATTCCTAGGTTAGAGTGTTGGTTTTCTGTTGTGGTGTGACTACTTTTCCTTAATGTCATGCACACCCTGTCTGTTTTGCAGTACTATGTTCTGCTTACGGAGGTTGCACTTTCTTCAACAGACTTTTTTTCTACCTTTTGGATGTCTTTTACTGTTCTTCGTCAGGTAATGTGCTTAAACTGGAGCTTTTGTTCTGTACAGTGTGCTTAATTTTTTAATAGTCATGATTCCTGTTTTGATGTATTTTATTATTGTTTTATTTAGTAACATATTTGAGTTGGGGTGTGTATTTCTGAAACAGAGTGTTTTTTTGACTGTTTTATTGTTTGCTTTTTGCCTTTGGAATATTTCTCTGCTTCACAGTTTTTCCCTGATGAATTAATTTTCTGAATGGTGATAGCTGGTTGGATTTTGATGTCTGTGAGGGAGTAGAGATCTCTAACAGAATGTGATATGCGGTGGCCTGCTTACCATTTTCTTATGCATGGAATAGATTTGGTGCACAGGTAGTTAGAAATGGCTCTTCTATGAATCACCAGCTGCCACAAAGCTGGAAATTCAAAATACTGGAAAAAATGTCAGAAACACAGAAGGATGAGAAAATTAACTTTAACCATCTTTTGCAGGGAGCCAAGCCCCCCTGCACACCATGATTTGGGGGCAAGCCATCCAAATGTATAGATATATATATATATATATATATATATATATCAAATCTATGGTCTTACTAACGAAAAGGAAGGAGGAATCTCATAAAAGAAGTGAATTATTGCAAGTGCAAATGTAGGCACTGCACCAGCAATGATTTCCTACGGAAAATGGTGATCAAAGTTTTGCCTTTCAGTGTTTTTTCATGCAGGCAACTGAAATTTGATGAATCTCACCTCAACCAACCTGCAGAGAAGATGATAGAAACATGATTTTCAGTTTTCTTTGCCTATTTTAATTGAATCCTGGATATGGAGAGGAATAAAAACATACATTTGCTATGAAGTAGATATGTATCTATCTATCTCTCTATCATTTTTATATATATATATATATATATATATATATATATATATATATATATATATATATATATATATATATATATATATATATATATATATATATCTATATATATATATATATATATATATATATATATATATAGGTCTACTTTATATGAACAAAATATCACTTACCTGAAATTCATATCACCGAGACGAAAAGGCAGACAACTGCACAATGCTGACATCACAGAACACCGACTTCCCACTCCATGTAAGTAAATGTTTGACTATTCTGAAAAAAAAATGTCCCCTCCACATCCCCCCCTAACTAAATATACCAACTCTGAGATCACACTACTGCAGGGGTAATGGGCAAACTTCAACAGGGTGGCCAAGTGGTTACTTTGGTCTAATGAAGTGGACATTTCACATATATATATATATATATATATATATATATATATATATATATATATATATATATATATATATATATATATATTTATACATATTTTATATGGATCTTTGGCACCTGAACAAATGGACAGTGCCTAAAACTCAGAAGACTGACATCATGTAAAATTCACAAATATGGACATGTTCTGTGCATGTTCCAATAATTAC
>NC_056731.1:1671462270-1671492270 GCF_019279795.1 Protopterus annectens | reverse complement strand
CAGGGGTTATGATAGTCCCGTTGTTGGATTTAACATGGAAGGTTGTATTGTTATTATTTGGGAGTTCTTTTCCTAGGGTTGAGAAGATGTTGGGAAAAAATAGTAGTAATTTGGTTTTAGTTGGATTGAGTAGGAGTTTCAGGTCGGTGAACCATTTTTCTACTAGAGAAAAACAGAGTTGAGTGGTGGTTTGGAGATTCAAGAGGGAGACATCTGAGCAGATCAAGGTGGAATGCATATTGGATGCAGGTGGATTTAGGGATGACTGAGTGTAGGTCATTTATGAAGATGGAAAACAGAAGTGGACCCAAAATTGAGCCCTGAGGAATGCCTATGGTATTGGGGAGCAGGCCTGATAGTCTGTTTTGCCACCGGACAGCTTGTTGCCTACCAGTGAGGTAAGCCTGGAACCAGGTTAGTGCTGGGGTGTCCAGATGTAGGGTTGCAAGGTTGTTAAGAAGGATCTGGTGATTGACCATATCGAATGCTTTTGATAGGTCAAGAAAGAGGGCGGAGGATATTAGTTTGTTATTACGATTGTTATTAATGGAGTCGACAAAGGAAAGGAGGGCAGGGGTTGTACTGTGTTGGGGCTGGGAGTTGGACAGGAGATGATTACAGGTTAGGTAGTGAAGAAGTTGTTTGTGGATGCATCTTTCCATAATTTTCGCTATTGGGGACAATATAGCTATTGGTCTATAGTTTGATATTTCTGTGGAGTTACCTCCTTTGTGAAGCAGAATGATGTAAGAAATCTTCCAAATAGAGGGGATGCTGGCTTCAGTTATGGTTCTATTGATAAGGATTGATATAGGGTATTACATCAGACAATTTGTAAGAATTCCGCTGGGAGGTGATCAGCCGCAAGGGAGGTTGGTTTGAGCTTTTTTAAGAGGGTACGTATGTAAGAGGAAGAGACTGGCTTTAAAGCGAAAGGGGTAGGGGCATCATCATGGGGTTTTGTGGCCGATGGGGGAGAGGAGGTTAGTTGACTGGCTAGAGTTTGGATTGTCTCGGTGAAGAAGGAGTTAAAGGTATTGGCTACTTCTTCCTGCCCTTTCTCAATAAGTATCTCGGGGGTTGGGGTAGTAGTTTTACCTGGGTGCAGGAGGTTGTTAAAACCTGCCCAGAATTTTTTTGGGTTGTTCTGGTGTTTGTGCTGGAGGAGGCAGAAGTATTGTTTTTTGTCTTGGGTAATGGCTGTTTTAGTAGTGTTTCTTAGCTGTTGAAATTTAGTACGATTTTGGGGGTTTTGTTGCTCTCCATATATCCCAGGCTTGGTCGCTGAGTTTAATTTTGTTTTTGTTTCTCTAGTTAGCCAGGGTGCTATGCGTACTTTGGATCTAATTTGTCTATGTGGGGCATGTGAGTCAAGTATCTTAAGGAATGTGTCGTTGAAGTGGGACACACTCTCCTGGAGGGGTAGAGTTTTTAATAGGGTCCAGTTGCAGGATTTTAGGTCATCAATAAATAGTTGTGGGATAAATTTCTTTTTGTTTCTGATTAGTCTATATAAGGGGGGGTTGGAAGTTGGGCATTTATGTTTAATAATATGTTATTAGGTGGTCACTGAGATCACTGGGAAGGGTACCTGTGGTATAGTTGTTTGAGTCTCTGTTGGTAAGGATCCAGTCAATGGTACTTTCTTTTTGGAGAGTATTGCCTATTCTGGTTGGGGATAGAATATGTTGGGAAAAACCATGAAGGTTAATGGGTTGTGGGGTAGTGTGGGTAGAACAGAGAGACCAGTCAATATTGACGTCCCCAAGTACTATGGTTTCTTGTGGGTAGCTGGTGGCTAACCAGCACAGGGTTTGCTCTAGGTTTTCTGTATTCTTCCCTGGTGGGATATAGGTAACAATGAGGTTGATGCATTTTTGAGTGTTTAGGCATATTTTTAGGGCAATAAGTTCTAGGTTAGAGATTATAGGGGGTTGTAATGGATTCCTAAGGATATTCAGGGTATTTCTAAACATAACAGCTATTCCTCCCCCTTTTTTCTTTTCACGATCAGCCCTGAAGATATTATATCCGGGTGGGAGGATCTCTTGATCTTTAGTGGTGGGTTTTAGCCATGTTTCAGTTAGACTCATAATGTCAGGGGAGTGAGTATCTATCATGGCATGTAGGTTGTGAATTTTGTTGTTAATGCTTCTTAGGTTCTGATGTAGTATTAGAAGGTAGGTTTTCGGATTAATTTAGAGGGGTTAGAGTCTGGTACAGTGGTGGGACCTGGGTTAGGATGGATATCACCATCTATGATGATTCGATTTTTCAGGTAAACCAGGAATCTTTGTAGTTTAAATAGTAATTTGAGGTTGGTTTTGTTAGTTTGAGTTTTGGGGTGGTAAAGTGTGTGATGGACTACTTTGGGGGATATAGTTTTGTCCTGGTAGAGTGAAGGTGGAATAGAAATGAGATAGAGATTGGATTGGGAGTTAGTGTGGCGCTTATGGAAGGGGATTCCTATCAGAGATTGGTTGTCATACTTTGCTAAGAAATAGAGAGTGACGAGTAGTATTAATGTGAGGGGGGTGATAGAATAGATGAGTTTGGCCATGATGGAGATAGGGGGAGGGTATGGAGAGGGGGAAGAGACTTAGTGTTAGAATAGGTAGTGAGGGGTGGACCTAGGAGTGGGAGGAGTAATAGGGTGAGTCAGAGGAGCTTTGGATTTGCAAGGGGAAAAGTGGGAGGGGCTGGCTATACCTATAAATGTAGGGGTACTGGGGGCAGGTGGGATAAGGGGGCAGGGAGCGGGGCATTCACCGCCAGGAGTCCCCAGGGTCTTAATGGGAGCAGTTTTCCAGGTAAGTTTAGTTAACTGCCAGGTTCCTGAGACTAGAGGTTATTCTTAGCTTTTAAGGAGAGAAGGAGAGAAGTATGCTGTAAATTTACCCTGTAGTTTAATTGAGGTTAGGTTGAAGTTCTTTAGTTTCCCTTTTGGGAGGTAATTACTGCTGGAGCTTTTTGGGTCTTGGGAACCTCGGTTGAGTCAGGGTAGGGGTTCCTGTGATATAAGGGAAAGAGATAGGATGTTAGAATAAGTAAGGTTAAATTAGGAAAACACAGGTTAAAGCAGCTTTGGTTAAACCCACATAACAGTCTGTAAAAGGTGTTTAAAACATCATGTAAAAACAGTGCGTGTCTCGACACAAACAGATCAGTACCATTTAGTGAGTCAGTTGGATACACGCACTCTTGCAAAGTTTAGGCTTTTCTCACTGGCTGAGTTTACCCAAAGTAGAGCACAAAGCAGAATACAGAGTTTTAGTCAACAATTTCTAGTACATCTTGAGAATATACAGTTCAATATTGGTCGTAAATTGAGTTAGAAAGAGGACGCCAGCTTCATATTAGCAGACACGTGCACTGTAGACACTTTGATTTCGGCTGCAGCACTAAAAACCATGTCGCTTATTAGATATCAGAAAAATTAGGCCAAATATGTGCCAATATACACATTCAGAACCTTTATAATAGTGCAAATATCGTCGGTCCTAGCCTCTATATAATTAAGTAAAAAAGACGCTAGATGACCGCCAGGAGTCCCCAGGGTCTTAATGGGAGCAGTTTTCCAGGTAAGTTTAGTTAACTGCCAGGTTCCTGAGACTAGACGTTATTCTTAGCTTTTAAGGAGAGAAGGAGAGAAGTATGCTGTAAATTTACCCTGTAGTTTAATTGAGGTTAGGTTGAAGTTCTTTAGTTTCCCTTTTGGGAGGTAATTACTGCTGGAGCTTTTTGGGTCTTGGGAACCTCGCGTAGTTGAGTCAGGGTAGGGGGGGGTTCCTGTGATATAAGGGAAAGAGATAGGATGTTAGAATAAGTAAGGTTAAATTAGGAAAACACAGGTTAAAGCAGCTTTGCGGTTAAACCCACATAACAGTCTGTAAAAAGGTGTTTAAAACATCATGTAAAACAGTGCGTGTCTCGGACACAAACAGATCAGTACCATTTAGTGAGTCAGTTGGATACACGCACTCTTGCAAAGTTTAGGCTTTTCTCACTGGCTGAGTTTACCCAAAGTAGAGCACAAAGCAGAATACAGAGTTTTAGTCAACAATTTCTAGTACATCTTGAGAATATACAGTTCAATATTGGTCGTAAATTGAGTTAGAAAGAGGACGCCAGCTTCATATTAGCAGACACGTGCACTGTAGACACTTTGATTTCTGCAGCACTAAAACCATGTCGCTTATTAGATATCAGAAAAATTAGGCCAAATATGTGCCAATATACACATTCAGAACCTTTATAATAGTGCAAATATCGTCGGTCCTAGCCTCTATATAATTAAGTAAAAAAGACGCTAGATGACCGCCAGGAGTCCCCAGGGTCTTAATGGGAGCAGTTTTCCAGGTAAGTTTAGTTAACTGCCAGGTTCCTGAGACTAGACGTTATTCTTAGCTTTTAAGGAGAGAAGGAGAGAAGTATGCTGTAAATTTACCCTGTAGTTTAATTGAGGTTAGGTTGAAGTTCTTTAGTTTCCCTTTTGGGAGGTAATTACTGCTGGAGCTTTTTGGGTCTTGGGAACCTCGCGTAGTTGAGTCAGTGTAGGGGGGGTTCCTGTGATATAAGGGAAAGAGATAGGATGTTAGAATAAGTAAGGTTAAATTAGGAAAACACAGGTTAAAGCAGCTTTGCGGTTAAACCCACATAACAGTCTGTAAAAAAGGTGTTTAAAACATCATGTAAAAACAGTGCGTGTCTCGGACACAAACAGATCAGTACCATTTAGTGAGTCAGTTGGATACACGCACTCTTGCAAAGTTTAGGCTTTTCTCACTGGCTGAGTTTACCCAAAGTAGAGCACAAAGCAGAATACAGAGTTTTAGTCAACAATTTCTAGTACATCTTGAGAATATACAGTTCAATATTGGTCGTAAATTGAGTTAGAAAGAGGACGCCAGCTTCATATTAGCAGACACTTGCACTGTAGACACTTTGATTTCGGCTGCAGCACTAAAAACCATGTTGCTTATTAGATATCAGCAAAATTAGGCCAAATATGTGCCAATATACACATTCAGAACCTTTATAATAGTGCAAATATCGTCGGTCCTAGCCTCTATATAATTAAGTAAAAAAGACGCTAGATGTGCGTCAGCAGCACGTGTAAAACTTTTGAATTTAGATCTTTACATCTGCAGCTAGCAAGCAGACACGCCACAGTGTCTTCTCGCAACAACAACAACAACGGTACTAGTTATCCGAGTACAATGCAGAGCAGTAAGAAAAAAAAAACAATCACGAGCAATATGAATTATACAAAGCTGCAAAGCCCATCAGTAGACACACAGATTAATTTCGCAACAGTGTAGTCTCACAACAACAGTACTAAATATGCCAGTACAATGCTAAGCAGTAATAAACAATCACGAGCCAAAAAGATTACAGAAAGCTCCAAAACACTTCAGTAGACACACAGATTGAGGTTACTTGACTATCTGTGAGTTACCTTTAGGCCGGGAGATACGACCGGGCAAGCGGACAGTCAATACCAAAAGTAAGGAAGTGTAAGGTTAGCAGTGAACCTAAGGGATTATTTGATAACTTCCTGACGTCAGCATTCACCGCCAGGAGTCCCCAGGGTCTTAATGGGAGCAGTTTTCCAGGTAAGTTTAATTAACTGCCAGGTTCCTGAGACTAGACGTTATTCTTAGCTTTTAAGGAGAGAAGGAGAGAAGTATGCTGTAAATTTACCCTGTAGTTTAATTGAGGTTAGGTTGAAGTTCTTTAGTTTCCCTTTTGGGAGGTAATTACTGCTGGAGCTTTTTGGGTCTTGGGAACCTCGCGTAGTTGAGTCAGGGTAGGGGGGGTTCCCCGTAGTTTAATTGAGGTTAGGTTGAAGTTCTTTAGTTTCCCTTTTGGGAGGTAATTACTGCTGGAGCTTTTTGGGTCTTGGGAACCTCGCGTAGTTGAGTCAGGGTAGGGGGGGGTTCCTTTAGGCTGGGAGATACGACCGGGCAAGCGGATAGTCAATACCAAAAGTAAGGAAGTGGCATTCCTCCACACATCCAAACAGATACATTTCTTCAGATATTGCAATAGCACTGAAATCATTTAATGAAGTGGCTGAGAAAACATAAAAAGCACTTAAATCCTACAGTTATGCTGGAAATAAACTTGAGCATGGTGGTAAACCAGATGTCAGTGCACGTACGGTTTTCATGTCCGATTCCATTGCTGGTGAGAATTGGTTCATTGATAAACTTTTGGCACCTAATATGTCCAACCCATTTCTTGACCAGCAGTCCCTTCAATGACTGTCCTGATTTCTCTACAGGAGCCGTTACTGATAATGGAACACATGGGATCTGCAAATGATTAATTTATCAACTGGATAAGTTGCTACACATTTAAAAGCATTGAACTGGACATTTTATACCTCTCCAGTTGTATCCAGCATGAAATTATCCCCCATGGGCTTCGGTTTAGTAAATTCCCTAATGGTGTAAACTGGATAGTGATATTTATTGGGCTCTTTGCAGTATTTTTAATGTCAGGTCTTAAAGTATTGAAAATTTTAATAGATCACAATAAAGCTAAAATTCAAGCTTTAAAATATCACAAACAGAAGTCCAATGCCACAAGTGGTAGCCAAATAATTTATTCTTTAACAAAATGAGTGCTTTCGTCTTGAAAGACAAGACTTCATCAGATATCTGATGAAGTCTTTCCTTTCAAGACGAAAGCGCTCATTTTGTTAAAGAATAAATTTGGCTACCACTTGTGGCATTGGACTTCTGTTTGTGATATTTTAAGTCTATACAATTAATTTAAAATTCAAGCTTTAGCAGAAGTTAAGTCTCTGTACAACTCCATTGTCAACCATCAGTTCTTTTGGACTGTAAGAATTATCTGTCAGCAATTGATTTCAAACTGTCCAAACACGTGGCTTTTCTCATTCAAAAGAAAAAACACAAACTGTCAAGAAACTTAGAGCAGTACTGATTTTATGGCTTACCCCTTGAAAACCGTGAAACACATTAATAAGACTTTGCATTCTCTGGTTTTCCAGAGCAATGGCAACATATTTCTCCACCAAATAATTATTTTAATGAGAATGTTATCAAAGAAGCTCAAGGCAGTTCTGTTTCTCCCACTACTACATGCCAGAGAATGAATGATTTCTCCAGTTCGGTTTCTGTTATCAGAGATGACCATTTTTTTTATCCCCAAGCTTACAGTGTCCCAGCTTCAAGTGGACCTCCCAGTGAGAGAGGAGGAGGTAGAGGAAGGGGAAGAGGAAGAGGGAGAGGCAGAGGGCATCTGAGAGGAAGGAGGCAGTTTTAATGGAGAATAGCAAACAGTTTATCCCACAGAAAAATGTTATTTTCAATCTCACAAATCTGGATCTTGATTCAGCATCTAAAGCAGTCTTAAAAAAGGTTTAAACTTTATTCCCTCTCAAAGAGCATCAACAGAAAATGTTATCATAGATTTAAAACTGTTTTGTAGGAAGTTAAATTTTAGACATGGCTTTAGCAACAATAACCTTAACTTTGATGAATGCTTGGACTCTGAAATCGATAGTGATTGTAATGATGACATTGTTTTTGATGGTTTAAATGGTGCATTTTCACGAGTTACACACTTTCTGTTCTAATGTTCTGGCTTTAGTGATCTGTTGAGTGATGAACGTTTTGGTTCCCTACCCCTTTAAAAAGGAAAAGTACATTTAACCCTCTGCTCAATACCACCTTGAAAATTTTTTCTAAGACTTGTGAAAATGAAATTGGAGAGTATATCTCATCCAAACCTGTTAGAAAATGGTTTAATTTATCAGATGAAAGGAAAGCTCCAAATTTTAAGAAACAATTGAGATATCTGTATTATGAAAGCAGACAAAGGGGTGGGTATTGTCATTATGGATACCAATTCTTATATGCATAAAATGAATGAAGGACTGGCTGTTAAAGACCACTACAAAATTGTCACTACTGATGAAGTTACCCATAGTTTCCACTATACAGACAAGTGTGTAATGGATGTGTTTAAAGAGGGTTTAATTTCAGATTGGGAGCTTGATTTTATGAGAGTAGATTCCCTTACTATAAGGAAAATGTTTGGAATTCCCAAAGCACACAAAAATCCTCAGGATCCTCCATTAAGACAGATTGTAGCTTTGAAGAAAACAAAGACAAAATGCATTTCTGCACTTCTCGACTTTTTTTTCTGAACCCTTTGGTACAAAGTTCTCCTTTTTACCTGAAGGACTCTTGGGAATTTTTAGATGAGATTTGTAAGTTTCCTGCAATTTCATGTGATTGTACCATGGTCACTTTAGGTATAGTTGCTCTATACATGAGCATTCCATATCCAAAAGTTTTGGAGTTTGTTTCTGATTACCTTGCCAATTGGACAGACACACTTCCCCATAGGACTAAGGCTTGCATAGCCTTAATTAAATTAGTTTTAGAAAACAACTGTATTTTTGTTTAACAACACCATTTACTAACAGTTACAAGGGGTAGCAATGGGGGCTAAGATGGCACCGGCATAGGACAATCTAGTACTGACTGCATGGGAAGCCAATATTTTTATTTATACAAAAGATTTATTGATGACATCTTTTTTATTGAGCTGGGGGCTTCTAATGAACGTGAATCCTTTTTGGTTAAACTTAACAGCGTTGACTTCCTTGACTTTACTCTCTCTGAGAATGGGAAATAAAGAACATTTTCTAGACATTTCCCTTTCATTTCATCCTATCAAAGAATTTGTGTCTTCCATCCATAGAAAAAAAAAACATTTTGCAATAATTACCTTGACTTCTCGAGCCAGCACCCCAATTTTCTGAAAAGAAACAGTTAAAGGTCAATTTGTCCATCTGAGTAGGATCATTAGTGATGATGCCTTATTTTTGAAGGCTATTGTTACCTTGTGAAAATGTTCACTGATAAGCAATACTGTAAAAAGCTTGCTTTTAACTGTTTTAAAGAAGTGGCAGATTGCAGGTACACCAAACACCTCCCTGTCCTGAAGTATGGGTTCAACAGTGTTAAAAACAACTAATCCAATATCTGCAAAAGATTCGACCTTTCCATTTCTTTAGACTCAGAAGGTAACAGGAACATTATTACAAATAATTGGGGAATTAAAAGTAGTAAGAATAAGTTAATGCACTAGGGACTAAACTTTCCTTTTCTTAAAAGAAAACCAGTTCTTTGAAGTTCCTTTCTGAGTTGAACCCTTCATCTAGTTCTTTACCCAGGGTTGGTTCCCCAGGTATGTACACCTGTGGACTATGTGTTTGTTGACAACATATTGCCCAAGGAGAGAAATATGTGTTGAAACCATTTAATTTTACATTTCAATTTGGGGACAAATTTGATTGTAATTCCACAAAAGTGTGCTCTTCTTGCAATGCCTTTTATGTAGGGAATACCACTAAAAAACTGACCAACATGATTAAAGAACATTATCAGGTGACTAGAAAAGATGACTGTAAAAATGGTTTTGCCAAACAATGTAAATTTAACCCCCAGTGCTCTGTTTTTAATTTCATTGTTGTTGAAAAAGTTTCCACTATTTTTGGTGGTGACTGCTACCCTTTACTTGAAGTCAAGGAACTCAAATGGCAAGTGAGACTTAGAGCGGAGGTGCCCCAAGGTTTGAATGGACATTTAAATGTCAAAAGCATTCTTAAATGGAACAGATAACATATGATGTTACTAATATGTTAATTAGCATTGTTTGATTATTTTGAAGTCAGTAGTTTTAGCCATAATTCTGATGAAGTTCATTGTTAAACATTATATGAACAAAAGTGCTCAGTTTCTTGTAGGCACTTAGTGATTGCTTATTAAAAGTAGATTATTATTTTATTTGGAACGTTTCTTCCATTTTTTCATAAGGTTTTTGAAGTATACCTAGAAATATATAATTACATTCATGAAAATGTATTCACTCAAATATTTGCAGTGTAAAACAATGCAGTAATATCCCCAACTACCTTCCTAGAAAAAAAAAAAAAAAAAACTGAGCAATTTAATATTTTTCTTAGAGGAAGAATCAAGGTTAAGGAATGTAAAGTCATTGTACAATTCATGTTTGGGGACAACAGAGTAGAACAGTAATACTATTGTACAGCTCTCCAAAATTTGGTGAAGCAAATTAATGAAGTATTGTTGCAAGAGATAACAATTCCACTAAAGCTATGTAAATATGTTGTGGGAAAGTAATTTACATGTTTAATTTCAGAAAAGAAATTCTCTATAATAATAAATGCTAGTAAAGATGATAGATGTGAAAAGTAGTACTCTTTTTTTTTTTTTTTTTTAATCGGCTGCATTTAGTTGGATGTAGAATAGCCTCGTAAAAATATGCAATGACTCACTCAGATTTCCATGCTTAAATCCATTCAATTACTCTGTTTAATAGTATCAAATAATTCTAATGACGTTTGGCATGAATATAATTTTATAATACCCATAAAATGAGAAGTACTGACTATTTTCACTACTAGTCTGATAAAATCAGAAAAAACGCCATATTGTTTATATAGTTTAAATGCACAACTGTTTCAAACATATTAATTACAACTGCTTCACTAAGCTATAGTATATTGTGTCGTTATATTTATACACTGTAGTGCACTCACTTAGAATAAAAATCCTTGTGTTTCGGCGTGAGCCAAAAGTGATGCAGCTATCTTGATCCAGTGTTTTAATTCTCCCAGATTCATCCATCTATGACCACTTTTTCACATGGGCACAGGGTGTCACTTCAACAATGACAGTCATCTAGAACCAAGGTTAACACTACCAAGTCACTATCCCTGCCACAGTATTTTTTCCACACTACACACTCACATGAACACCAACACCTATGGCCAGTTTAGATGTCTGATTCACCTACTGCATGTCTTTGGAATAGGGGAAGAAACCAGAGCACAGGAAGAAAACCCACGTGAACACAAGGAGAACATGCAGACTCCACACAGAAGGCACCCCAGCCAAGAATTGAACTGGAGAACCTTTTGCTGTGAGGCAACAACATTACCCACTATGTCACCCAATTATTGGAAAAATGAAATTTAGGATTTGTTAAAACACTCAAATGACTGTTTGTCCACAGTGATATCCAAGTACAAACTGATTTCTGATTTTGTAGAAGATAATCATTTCTCAGACTATTTTCCTTGTTCAGTAAATTTAAACTGTTTGCTATATAAAAGACACTAGCATTGCTGAACTTAAGGGGTCTAAACATTCCTTCAAGCATGTGGTTTAAAGAAGCTATTTGCTGATAGTTACCACTATGCTTCATGTGTCTATAAAGCAACTAAAAATGAAAAGGTTTATACTGCTGCAAACAACTCCCTTCCAAATAAAGCAAAGGTAACTCATAAAAATATTAAACAGGTATTCCTCTATTGCAGGTGACATACTGCCAGAAAACGTGCATGCAGCAGTATGCATGGCCAAAGGCAGGAACAGGTTTTCCAAAAGTTGTTTGCACTAACTAAAGAAACCACTTCTCTTTGTACATAATAAAACATGTCTAATAGTGGCTTCACCTTTGCAGTTATTAAGATGTTTCTGAAACCCTTTTATATCTCTCCTATCAATGCATCATATCACTGCTGAACATTCTAGGTTAGACAGATTCAACAGGCCACAGAAAAGGCTAACAGCTTTGATGATGAGGAACTTCATGCATCCTGCCAGGTAGCATGCATTTTTCACCAGTGAAAAGTACAGGAACATCAAAAGTGCCTTTAAGCATGATATAGGGAGCGCAGTCAGTGATGTTTCCCTGATACACACTCGTAAGTGTACATTACACCTTGAGTATATAAGAAGTGGGTGTCTTGTGAGTTACATCAACTAAGTTCATGTTACATGCTGTAGACCAATATATAAGGGAATAAATACTTTTTCCAATGACTTGCATCAAATGCACAGTACTAGATCCACAACCATCAACGCATTAATTGCAGGTAAACCTATCAAAGAGGAGGTGTGTTTGCTTCATAGCTTATTGCAATTAGCCAGGTGCATATGTAGTATGTTTTTGTATTTGTGGCTGCCATCCAGTTTCAGACACTGCCAACACAGTGAGATTATTCCAATGAATGGGAACTTGCTCCATGATTGTAACTGTTCGTTTAGTGGGGAGTTCAAGGGTGACTTCTTCTGTATGGAGATACAGGGAGCGTATTCTTCACCTCACTCTGGGCTGCAGATTCACCCGTGTTTACTCAAGTGGTGTTATTTTATGTGCATTCACTGAAATAGCAATTCACTGACATGTACTATATTTGTGCAACCTACAAGACACAGACCGTTGCCACACCATGTGCATAGCACTAAATGGATGCCTGTCTATATGGATATTGCTGTCATTCCTCTTCAGCTGGCTGTAAGACCAGGCCTTTGAGCATCCTGCCAGCTGAACCACAGGCAGCTTGTGAGAATATCACTGAATGCAACCCACTGGAGACAGAGATGTCCTGTATCTGGAGATATAATGTATGCTATGCAGCATTTCTAAAATTCATACTGCATGCTGGGCAAGGGACAATGCATGTTATGTGTGTATTTAATATTAATTGTGCTATCAAGACACTTAATTTTCTGAGTTTTCTTTTAACTTTGATATGAATTAGTAGTTTACTTTTTAGTATCATCATAATAGCTATATTTATTCTTCTTCGTCTTCTTTCGGCTTTTCCCAGTTAGGGGTCACCACAGCGGATCATCTGTCCACTCATGATTGGCAGTGGGATTTTACGGTGTTGAGTTGCCAGCCCGGTGCCCAACCTTCCACAGAAGGCACACATGCACACACTCATACCTAGGGCCAATTTAGAGTGTCCAATCCACCTACAACATGTCTTTGTGATGTGGGAGGAAACCGGAGCACCACGAGGAAACCCACGTGACCACATGGAGGACATGCAGACTCCACACAGAAGGCACCCCAGCCATGGATCAAACCGGAAAACCACTTTCTGTGAGGTGGCAACGCTAACCGCTGCACCACCGTGGCCACCCATAATAGCTATATTTATATTCTACATTATTATCTATCCTAAAAGTGTTTGTTTCATTTGTATATTTTCTAACTTTTGTAAAAAATTGCCTATTTGAATTTCATCTATATTGTTTAGTGCGTTATGATAAAGCTCAGCTGATGGAACCATATCACTAACTGTGTGTGTGTGTGTGTGTGTGTGTGTGTGTGTGTGTGTGTGTGTGTGTGTGTGTGTGTGTGTGTGTGTGTGTGTGTGGTGGGGGGGTGGGTTTATGCGCTTGAATAAATAAGGTTTGACTGCATCGACTACGGTGTGCCTGAGTATGGCAACCTCATGTGTTAGACCATCCTACATAATTGCAACTTCAGAACATCAACAAGATGTTACATGATGACTGTGATAGACATGACTAACCACTCCACCACCCCTACAGTATCATCCTCTTTGGTAAGATCTGACCATAAAGCGGTCACTTTCAAAGTCACCATCTCCTCTGACTGCCCTCTAGATAGGGTCAAACAAAAAAATTCTCCAAAGCTGATTACAACCTCCTGAGGGATGGTATAAACAGCTTCACAGCCCCCTCCCCCTCTGTAGGAACTGACATCAATGTCCAATTCTACACCAAAGTACTATAGGAGCATTTATACAGATGCATGGAATTAGGAATACCTGACAGGAAATATCATCCTCCGCAAGGAAGAGTAAACCTGTCTGGTGAACATCTGCAATGAATAAACTATATAACAAATGGAAACAATTGCTGTCCAGCACCAAGAAGGAGCAGGTGCCCAATTGGAAGCAATCTCTCCTTAGCCTGAACAAGCAAATAAGTGTACTAGTGAAATCCTCTAAAGCGAACTTCAAATCCAAATAGGCAACATCTACTAGAGACAATCATAAGACCTTCTTCATATATGTCTGCAATCTCAAAGGAAGCACCCAAATCTCTTCAGAACTGGTCATCAAGGACACCACATACACAAATGCTGTAGATATAGCCAACCTACTGGCTCACAAATTCAGTGAAAACTTCACCCTTCTGTCCCCCCTTCATTAAATCAGGACATCCCTGGTACCTACCCCCCTCCCCTTATCTCTAGGGAACAGGTCATCACTGCCCTCTCAAAGGCAAAACAATATAACCTCCATGGGACCCAATAATATCCCAGACTGCATCCTACATGAATTCAGACATAAACTTGCAGCACCATTAGGCACCCCTATTCAACTGAAGCCTGAGTATCGGCTTTGTCCTAGCCAAGTGGAGGACAGCCACTGTCATCCCTTTATACAAAGGTAGAGCGTTAACCGATCTGGGAAATTATAGACCTGTCAGCCTAACTGGCCTGATCTGCAAGGCCATGGAATGGATTGTCATGGACCTCATTAACAGGGACATTGGCAACCTCCAAACACTCAACGCCACACAGTTTGCATATGTCAAGGGGAGGTCATGTCTGTTTATTCTGGATAACCTCTTTGAGACAGTCACCAAAGCCATGGACAAGGGGAAGATGGTGCATACTGCCTACCTTGACCTGGCCAAAGCCTTTGACACTATTTCCCACTCTGGCATAACAGATAAACTCTCTCAACTAGGCATCAATCCATATGTTACCAGATGGGCAGAAAACTGGCTCACTGATAGAACCCACCTAATCAAAATAGGGGATGCCACCTCAAGCAGTATACCCATAATGAGTGGTGTACCCCAGGTATTGGTCTTGGGGCCTCTGTTATTCGTGATATAATTCTCTGAGGTGCAGGCCAAAACCAGTGTGCTATGGCTATGGCTGACAAAGTTTGCCAATGACTGCAAGCTGGGAGCACTCATCAATACCCCGAGTGATGTGGGCATCCTCCAAGTGGGTCTCACCCAAACATATGACTGATGCCAGAAACATGGCCTCAAGCTAAATGCCAAAAAATGCATCATCGTCCCCTTTGGAGAGAGTGATGTCCCCACATATTATCACATTAATAACAATGTCCTAAGCACAAAATCAGTCATGAGGGATTTAGGCACCCAGGTTGATTGCAACCTGACCAGCATGTTGCTTCCATTATATGGAAAACTTTCTACATGGCCCACCTCATAAGTAAAAGTATGTCATCCAGGGTCAAGGAGTTCATAACATTCCTGTATTCTTGCCTTATAAGGCCAATTATTGAGTACAACACTCCCTTCAGCATGTACCTTGCAAAACACACGCAGCAGCTGTAGAGACCACAAAGGTTCCTCATCAGGAGAATCCAGGGCCTCAAACATCTACCCTACACAGCTAGGCTAAAAGCCCTGCCCCTCTACTCAGTTTCATACAGACTCCTCAGAGGTGACCTCTGTCTGGCATACAAAGCAATTTCAGACCCTGCCTTGATGGGACTGCTGCATATCTGCAAGTCAAGCTCCACTCAAGTAACCCACATGCTTGACCTCAACCTGGTCTGTGATATCAATAGGACTTGTTGGCGGGACAGATTTGTGTCCCAGAGACTCCCCCATCTGTGGAATAGACTCCCTCTCCATGTCAAGCAGAGTGCCTCATTATCCCTTTTTAAGCACAACCTGGATAACTGGATGGGAAACAGAAAATACACCCCTGGGATTCCACCTGCTGGACAGGGGCTTTGGGTGCTGACCGTCTAAACATGGGCTAAACTCTTGCCTTTTTTTAAGATACCTTTCACCGCCACTCTTCACTCCCCAATGGCTCTAATTTGTGAATTAATGGAATTGGTCCTGGAAAATAATTTTTTACATTTTCAGAGTGAGTACTAAAAACAGGTTACTAGGGTAGTGATGGGTGCAGCATGTGCCCTGGTATATGCTAACCTGCTGATGCTAGGGTGGGAAGAGGAATACAGTTTTAACAGCTCCTTTTCCAACTTCCTACATTTATATGTCAGATTTTTGGATGACATATTTATTTTGTGGGATGGGAGTGAGGGAGGCATTGATGGTTTACTTGAATGGGTGTTCTGACTATTTCAAATTCACCTCTAGTTGGAACATGGATAGTATCAACTATCTTGACACCACCATTTCTCACACTATTGGAGGTTTTAAATAAAATAGTTTTAGAAAAGAAACATTCTGTAATGGATACTTACACTTCATAAGTAACCATCCACTTTCTCAGAAGAACTTGGTTAGGGGGCAGGCCATCCATATTGCCAGAATGACACCTGACTACGAAGATGTTGGGGCAGAATTGGTTAAGGTTAAAGAGATGTTTTTAAACAGAGGCTATCCAGATAGGATGGTAACTAGAATCATCAACAAAGTGCACAAAGGTTGAGGTACAAAATTTTAACCACTTTTGTGAATAGGATTGGACAAGCCCAAATTGCCTGGTAGGAAAGTGAGGTATGAGAATGCCTTAACTGTGGAATTCAATCAACACACCAAATATATTCAGGACATTGTTAGGAAAAACTGGAATATTTTTAAAGTTAATAACAATGTATGTGAAGCAGCAGGACAAACACCCCTGTTTACTTTCAAAACAGGTAGAAATTTCAAACAGATTTTTGAAGCAGGCAGGTTAAATGTTACTGATCCTAGATGGGGTACAATACCATGTGGTAGGTGTAAGCAATGCTCTTTTATTCAAAGGGGTGTGCATATGGTTTTGGAAAGTAGTCTGTATAGAAAAATTAATTTTAGAAATGGTAAATGTTGCTATAAAAGGTTGATATATTTGGCCAAATGTGAAGGTTGTTCTGTTTTTTTACATAGGCAAGACGAGAGAGCTTTAAAAAATAGAATTTAAAAACATCTATATGATTTAAGTGTAAAAAAGGAGACCAATCCCCTTTTTAAACATTCCAATGTGTTAATTTCACAAAATTTAGATTTGGGATTATTGAAATCATAAAACACAACCCTACTGGTGGTGATTGGAAACTAACCTTACTAAAGAAAGAATTAATGTGGCTGTTTATTTTAAAAAATAAGTTTTCCCCCTGGGCTCAATGAATATGTGTCTCTTAAGCCTATACTCAAGGAGAAGGCAGTTATGGTGTAAATACAGTAGATGGATAGTATGAACAACTTTTAAAATTTGGTTATTTGATGGTGCTTAAATTAGATGTTCATCGTGCATACACAGCTGTAGTCATAACAGATGGGTTATCCTGCCGTCAGGCGGGTCCACGGTCAGCCGAATTCCAAAGTCCAGGTCCGGCGTCGGTTCTCGTTGCTTCTTCCCTGACGTCAGTGCAGCAGGGGTATAAAAGAGGCAGCCGATGCCATTTTCTTCAGTCTTTCTTGCCACGCAGTGCCCAAAGCAGAAGCAGTTCGCAAGTGCCGGTCGGCCAGCTCCTGAGATTTATGAAAGTATTTCAGCCGAAGTCTTCTAAAAAGCTAAGTACCCCATTGGGGAAACTTTTCTTGCCTCAGACCGATGTCAGACAAAGTTAATAATTGCATTTCTTGTGGGAAGCAAATACCGTATAAGGATTTCCACTCTTTCTGTATACCTTACTTAGGCCCAGACCACGACGTCTCGCCCTGCCGTTTTTCTGCTAGATTCAATAAGCGCACTATTAAGCGTCGGGCAGAGTTTGCCCTTCACTTTTTTGGCAAAAAAAATTTAATTATGTCGTCGGCTACTCCGACTCCAGTTTTGAGCAAAAAATGCAAAGATAAGGACCGACATATGAGGTCCGCGCCATCGACTGAAACCACGCTAAGGCCAACTACCGGTTCTCCAGTACTCAGCGAGGTGCCTACGCAGCCCCTGAGTACCGATGACAATGCATTACCGGTGTCTTCAGTACCCGAGGTCGCAGGCTCCACAGACCCCATTCCTACTACAGATCCCGACGCCATTCCTGGCGGGGAAACTCAGAATTTAGACAGGCCTGCCACTTCAAGGGGTCTTTAGGCCTTCCTCCTTCTCTATTAAAGCCTTCACTAAATCTAAAGCAGCCATGAAAACCAAAAAACAGGTTCCTCAGACCCCCTCTCAAGCCACCATGCCTAAAAAACAGATGCTTAAAATGGCTGAGGATTTGATTACTCTTATCAGGGGTTCTCAACCCCCCTCTGACAAAAGGCCCAGATTAGAGGAAGACTACCCTTCCTCAGATCAAGCTTCTATTACCTTAGAACTATCTGAGGACCAGGATTATGCCTATTCTCCATTCGAAGACTCTGATGCAGAGGAGTCTATTCCCTTGGTCTCCCCCCCCTGAGGACTTCTCTTTTGGGGAAACCATGCATACTTTGAGGGAACACTTTCACTGGGAAGGCAAAGATTACTCAGATTCCAAGAAAAGGCTCAGGGAATTTCTTCTGCTCCCCCAGCATAGGCCTCTGGCTATCCCTCCTGTTTTAGATATATTGGATGATGTGTACACAGAAGCCAGCCTTAATCCAGATTCTTTGCCTCCAGCTCCTGTTAAACCAGACATGTATTACCGGGTTCCTGATTCTCTCCAGTTCCTATATAAAAGCCATACTGCTGACCCAGAAACAATTTCACAGGGTCCCAAGGGAATTAAGGCCTCTACTGCTAAAAACCCATTACCTTCAGAGAGAGATTCCAGAGCTTTAGAAAGGTGGGGGGAAAAGGTGTACACCTCGGCCACTTTAACCATGAGGGCATTAAACTGTCAGTACCATATGTTAAAGTATCAACAGTTTTTGATATCTCAGCTGAAAAGCAAGATGACACAACCAGAACAAACAGATTTAAAAGAGTTGCAGGATTTGTTGCATGGTGCAGAGCAAGTGGGTAAACATACCTTGCAGTGTGGTTTTGATGCTTTAGAGGCCTCATGCAGAGCTGCTGTTACGGGGTCTGTTATACGTAGGCATGCTTGGCTCAAAGAGCAAACCTTACCAGATCATGTCAAAGCTAAATTATTAAATGCACCTCTACAAAAAGATGTATTGTTTGGTGTTAAAGCTGAGGAGGTGCTAAAGAAAATGGAGGAAAAAGCGAAATCAATGCAAACAGTGAAAGATTTCCTGCAGGTACAGCCTCCACATTTCAGCAGAAACTGGCCTTCAAAAAATTGGTCCTTTCCAGCCACAGACAGACCTCAAAGGGGCACATACAGACGCCCAAGGGGTAGAGGTCAACCTCAAAGATCTTTCAGAGCCAGACAGTGGCAAGCACCAGCCCCAAGAGGTGGAGAAGATAGATCACAGTCTTTCAGAAAACAGACACAATGACTTCCTCCTACACCTGCCAAGCAAAGCTTTAATGGCAGCACCTTTGGGCGGAAAACTGGCATTATTCTCAAAAAATTGGCATACTGTTACAAAAGACAAATGGATTCTGGACATTATAGACAGAGGCTACAGGTTCCACCTTCACACCCTTCCAAGAATGAGAGGCATGCCAAACCTGCCACAGAATCAAAGGGCAGAGGCACAAAAACAAGTTTCAGCTCTCATGGACATGAAAGCAATTCAAGAGGTACCTGCAAAAGAACGAGGTCAAGGGTTTTATTCTAGACTATCCCTGGTACCGAGGAAAGACAAAGATCGGAGACCTATCTTAGACCTATCCATCCTAAACACATATCTACAGGTGCCAAAATTCAAGATGCTCACATTACAGCAGCTTCTTCCCATGCTGGGCAAGGAGTTTTGGCTGGTAACATTGGACCTCAAGGAGGCATACCTGCATGTCCCTATCAGACAAGATTGCAGAAGATACCTCAGATTTCTTGCAGGTTCAACCCATTACCAATTCTCTGCATTGCCCTTTGGCTTATCTACTGCGCCCAGAGTGTTTACAAAATGCCTGGCATCAGTAATCACCTTCTGCAGACTACAAGGGATACAAATCTACCCATATCTGGATGACTGTCTGATCCAAGCGGACAGCAAGGACATACTACTGCAGCACCTGGCGTTTGTAATAAAACTGTTGAACTTCCTGGGATACACAGTCAACAAAAAGAAATCAAAACTAATACCCTCTCAACAAATAATTTTCCTGGGTGCCAGCTTGGATACAACCACCCAGATGGCCTACGTCATGCCAGCAAGCAAGGGCAACTGTCTCAATACTTCAGAAAAATGAAAATTTACACCAGGCTAACTGCAAGGAAAATCCTGCAGGCTCTGGGATTCATGGCATCTTGCATCCTACTAATCCCATGTGCAAAGCTGCATATGAGGAAACTTCAATGGTACCTGAAAAACTTATGGTCTCAACACAGCCACAGCCTGGAAACAATTATCCCACTCATTCCATGCCTTCAAAAGGAATTTTTGTGTTGGACTCAAGCTTGCCAAAAAAACACAGGTCTTCCTTTCTGTGTACCTCAAGAAACTCAAATCATCACAACAGATGCCTCAGACTACGCCTGGGGAGCACACATGACAGATCAGTGCATTCAGGGAAAATGGACCAGAAAAGAGAAGCACCTTCACATCAACCAAAAGGAAATGCTAGCCATGCAAAAGGCTATTATGACCTTCAAAGACCTATTGCATGCCGGCCAGCTATTGATAAGGACAGACAACACCACAGTGATGTGGTACATAAACAAACAGGGTGGAAATCATTCGTACCCCCTGTACAGGCAAGCCATGACCCTATGGAACACAGCACTGGAATTGCAAATACTACCACAGGCACAATTCCTGCCAGGGAAGGAAAACACACTGGCAGACAATCTAAGCAGAAATATGACAGATCCACACGAATGGAAGTTGCATCCTCAAGTTTTCACAAAGATAACTCAGGCATGGGGACAGCCAGACATAGATCTCTTTGCCACCCACAGAAATTGGCAGTTGAAAAATTTTGTTCGAGGACCTATCATCCACAAGCCTGGAAAGTGGACGCACTTTCCTTCAATTGGGCAACATTGACAGTCTATGTCTTTCTGCCTCTTCCTCTGCTGCCCAAAGTTCTATTAAAAGCCAGAGCAGAGAGGCTGAAAATGATTCTCATTGCTCCAGACTGGCCAAGACAACACTGGTATCCACTCCTGAAGAGCCTGACACATTCCCCACCATGGATCCTACCTCTAGTCCCTCTTCTGTTGTCCCAGCACAACTGCAAAACCCTTCACAGCCATCTCAAAACCATAAATCTAGCTGCATGGAGAATTCCTTGATTTCCCAACAGTTTCTCCTCTCCAAGGAGGTACAGGATGTCATCTTGGAGGCCAGAAGACCTTCTACTAGAAAGGCCTACTTCGCCAAATGGAAACGCTTTTTTGCCTGGAATCAAGAAAAGGGACAGAATCCTTGGGTAATAAATATACCCTTTTTCCAGCCGAAACCGGTTTGTTTTTTGCTGTTTAAGATGTTATAACATCAGTATTATTTAATATATTATTTAATATATCTATTGTCACTGCTTTGCTGGCTCTGCTTCTTTTTTTGTAATAAATATACCTCAAATTTTACAGTACCTAGCCGAGATGTTAAATAATGGACTTTCCTTCTCCTCCATCAAGATCCACGCTTCAGCCATTTCTGCACAATACAACCTCCCTTCGAGCCAGCTTCTTCAACAGAGTTACAGTACTTGTCATGGAAAACAGCCTTTCTTCTGGCTATCACCTCAGCACACAGGGTTTTGGAGCTACAGGCCCTCATGGCTGTGCAACCATTCATCATTTTCCATCAGGACAGAGTTTCCTTTTGAACCAATCCTACCTTTAGGCCAGAGGTAATATCCAGTGTAGCTTTGAATCAGACTATCCACTTACCTACCTTTTATCCTACTCCACAAAACAAAGGGAAAAGACTACTACATTCCTTGGACATTCACAGACAACTTTGTTACTACTTGGACAGAACAAAGCCATTCAGGAAATCTGAGCAACTCTTTGTGTCCTATGCTGTAGGTGCTCAGGGAAAGGCTATTTCCAAACAGACAATTTCAAAATGGATAGCCCCTGCATATGCTTTTGTTACTCATTTCATGGAAAAACTGTGCCTGCATGCATCAGATCCCACTCCACCAGAGCCACAGCTACCTCTGCAGCCTTCCTCAGGGGGGTCCCTACCAAGGACATTTTGGAAGCAGCCACCTGGAGTTCAGTGCACACTTTCTCCAAGCACTATCACCTCCCACTATACTCAAAATCTAGAACGGGCTATGCCACAGCAGTCCTGCAGGGCATCCTAGCCCCTCCTAGTTCCACTTAGTGCCTACCACCCTTACTTAGCTTTGGGATTCTACCCATCTGTTATGACTGCAGCTGTATGCACGATGAACATAGTACAGTTTTGTACCTACCATAAATGTAGATGTTCGAGTGCTCATACAGCTGCAGTCCAGATTTCCCTCCCTCCATCCCCTCTAAGGACAGGCCTTATGACAAACACTTTTCATATAACCTTTTTGGGGTATTCTTTTATGGTGTATTTGCTTGCAACTACTGTTTTTTGATTTATCAACATTGCATCTTTGCATAGCATTATGTTTGCCTTCCTTCTGGGGGCACCTGACATCTGGGGCAAGAAAAACTGAAGAAAATGGTGTTGGCTGCCTCTTTTATACCCCTGCCACACTGACGTCAGGGAAGAAGTGACGACAACTGACGCTGGACCTGGACTTTGGAATTTGGCCGACCGTAGACCCGCCTGATGGCAGGATAACCCGTCTGTTATGACTGCAGCTGTATGAGCACTCAAACATCTACATTTATGGTAGGTACAAAACTGTACTTTTTCAGTCTGTGGACCTTTTATTACAGTTTCACAATTTTTAATTTAGATTGAGTTTTTACAAATTATACTAAGTGGTACTTTTACAAAATTGTTATCATATTGACAGTCCGAGGGTTAACATTTTGTTAATTTGCTTAATGACTTGATGCTTAATGTATTGATGATGAAGGGTATTTAAGGTAATAAGTGATGTAACTTGGTTATCTGATGAAGTCTCCTTGACGAGACAAAAGTGCTTATCATTGTACTCTATTTTATTAAGGTGTTGGTTTACCACTGCTGTTGGATTGTCAATCATTTTATTTTGGTATCATGTCATGGTGTCCCTGGGCACATTGGTATGTGCTCAATGTGTAGCCTCTCTACATCTCATGTTGCTGCCAGAACCCGTGTCAGCAGAAAAAAACACCCACCAAACAATGATATATCCCTGTTATTGATGTACATGTCATTCAGTGTCTGTGTGGTCTTAGACAGCTGTGTGGCCTTATCTTATCTACATACAATGACACCTCAGGTGTCTGACAACTGTTATAAAGTATGCATTCACCAGTGTACATGTTACATAGCATACCTACTGCTGAGCTTGCTGCATCTTCATGGCAGTGGTTCCTTATCTGTTGGTGAAAAAGGCCCTTTTCTAAAAAAGGTAACTGGGAGAGTAAGTGTCCTAAAAACAAACTGTGCTTTCTTGAAAAGTGCTATGAAAGTGAGCAGTATAGACAAACTTCTCTGATGGGTAGGTACTAGGGAATTAAAAAGGCTTTATAAAGTAAAATCTAAAACTGCCCCTTATCTATGGGAGTGATTGATATGGGAGTGCAAGTCATATTGTAAGAAATAAATACTGTGACTTAATACATTTATTGTGGAATTTAAAACCAGAAACAGATGCAGTAACATTTTTCCATAAAACTCTTTTAAAGCTTTGGGTCTATTTGGCAATGAAAATAGACCTGCATGTACATTGTTAGCATGTTCCAGTTACATACCTTTCAACTGTCCAAATTTTCACAGAATGTCTCAATTTTTGCCTGATATTTTTAGTCTGCTCCTCATAAAATTTGTGGGTTTTTTTTCTGGCCAATCAGTGAGGATTGAATTCACTAAATAATGATAGGCATTTGAGTTTCAGACATTATATCCTTTGGAAAATACATGGTAATACACAAGCTTTTATTTTAGCAACTTTCTAACTTTATAAGAACAATATTTAAAATGTGTCCCTAAGTTTGGGCCTTTGTACCCCCGTTATTTTTTATGTTGTTTAGATTTCTTGTGCTACAAGGTTGACAGGCATGTCCAGCTACCAGGTGGTACAATTGGATCAGAGACTCCTGGCATATAAGTACAAAAGTAGAAATTCAGGTTAATTTTCAAAATTATTCACTGATTCATCCATCGAATGCAGTTGAGTCACATGTGACTCAAACAACAACTCTATGAGTAGCTGATGTTATCTTTCTTAGGGAAGAAAGAAAAATAAGTAGATCACCAGATCTTTTTTTCCTGTAACACACACACAGACACACACACACACACACAGACACACACACACACACACACACACACACACACACACACACACACACACACGCACACACACACACACACACACACCGTATGTTCATCTATGAACAATTTACTCACTAGTCCATCTACCACATACCTTTGGGATGTGAGAGAGAGCAAGACTATCCAAACAAAACTGACACAAATAAAAGGATGACATGCAGACTTGAAACAGAAGGCACCCAGCTGAGAACTGAACATAAAAGTTCTTGCTGTGAGGCAATAATTCTACTCACTGTGGTTGTGCACCTATTTTTTAAACAGTGGTACTTAATGAGGTGAATTTCCATTATGCTTTGGGCTGTATGACTTGCAGGAAACTAGGAACTGTAAAAAATAATTCAGTGTGAAAAATAAAGATTGTGTGTATAGGGAATCAGTCACAAAATCAGCCACATGGTCACAGAGACATCTCAGATACTCATCAGAACCATACATACATGTGTGTGTATATATATATATATATATATATATATATATATATATATATATATATATATATATATAATATAAATGCCCAATGCCCGCGAGGAGGGGGATGTTATGATGTGTATGATCAACTTGAAGTCTCAGTCAATGCGTTCCAAATGAATGAATCTAGTCCAAAAAAAAAAGTATATAGAAAATAGTTGTTTAAACCATAGCTATCGCTCTCGTCCGCGCTCATCAGACAATTTTTCAAAACCACATTCAAAGCTTATATATTAAAAGACGTCACATCCCATTCATTGATGGCATGACCTCACTTCCTATTCCATGTATATATTCCATACATTACATTTTTAAAACACATTCAAGGCTCATATGAAAAGAAAATCGCCAATTGTTCCGGTGCATAGATTTGTTGTGTATATGCAGTCACTATTTTGTAATGAACATGGTTTTATAGACATGAAGGGTTGCTTTGTTGTGTACTTATACATTTTCTAGTATGGCTGTCTGTACTATTTTATTTTTCACTGTCATTTTTATTATTCCATAGTTAAATGTTTCAAGTGTATACTATAATAGTGGGTAAATATGGAATAGGAAGTGAGGTTATGGCATGAAAGAATGGGATATAATGTTTTCTTATATATTGTTTCTTTTTCATATGAGCCTTAAATATGTAAAAAAATAATAAAATGGAATAAATATGTGGAACAGGAAGTGAGGTCATGCCATTAATGAAAGGGATGTGACGTTTTTTAATATAAATTTGAAGTGGTTTTGAAAATTGTGAACGCGATTTGCGGGCACGGAACGCTAAAGCTAATCGTTTTTTATAAATTTATTTGGCGCTATACTTTTGAGGACTGGATCTATTCATTTGAGCATTGTTGGGGACTTTGTTGATCAGCCATAAGCGGCTGTAACACATCGGCATTGGTTTGCTATACATGAACTTTCTTGTTTGAAAGGCTAGTTTTTGGGGGGCTATATTTTATAATATATATATAAATATTTCAAGCACAGGCATTAATGCCCTTCTAGCTTGCCAGTATACCAAAACACTTGTTCCCATAATAAGTGCCCAGGCCTTTCTTAAAATATCTAAACTAGTACTTGCTTTAATGTAATTAGGTAGTCTGTTCTATGCGTGTGCTACTCTGTCATAGAACCAGTTAGTACACTTCTCATTCATATAGAATCTTCTACACAGGTTGTCTGATAATTCCCTAGTACTTTTTGATAACCCAAAACATTCCCAGAGGTAGTTGTCTCTAAATGCCCTATATACCTGAATAAGATCTCCTCTCAGAAATTTATAAAAGGCACTGTACAAGTTCAGATATTTTAGTCTTTCATAATAATTTAAATTTTCACATCCAAGGATGGCCTTGGTGTATTTCCACTGTACTCTTTCCAGTTTACTCATGCATGTTTTCTTATAGGGTTACAATATTGTTATTCCATACTCAAGTTCGGGTCTGATGTAATTAACAATGACTTCATCGTTTTTGATTTCCTAGACTTTATAAACCTTTCTATACAACCTATAGTTCTATAACCATGGCAATAGTATCCTGTGTAGGTATGCTGATTTGCTAACTGTTTAAAAGTTCTCCAAGAGAATACCACAATAAAAGTCATATTTGTTAATATGCCAGTAATACACCCCCCATAAATGTAATTGTAGCTCTCAGTAGACCTGAATGGAGCTGATAAGAATGTAGAGCTTATGTGTCATTAAGCAAACATAACCAAATAAATGTAAGATTAGTATGGTAACCTAAATATGTGATATGCAAGCATTAATGCCTGACAGGGTGTGTGTTAATGTGTAATTAATAGCCACCCAGGGGTGTTGTGAGGCCTGACGCCGCAATATGTCATGTCCTCACTAGTGGGGTCAGATCACAAAGCTATCTCCTTCAAAATAAAAGTCAACTCAGAAAACCCAACTAAACCTGTAAAAGTTAGGAACTATTCTACGGCAAACTACATCCTATTAAATAATAGTTTGTCAAAAGTCAAAGCTCCCTATAACTCCCAAGGCAACAGCTACCTATGCAAAATTATTCACAGAAACCATGTACAAACATGTAAATGGCTGCACAGAAGCTGCAATACCTACCAAAAGTAAGCCCAAAACAAACACCAAAAATAAAACTCGGGGGTAGAATCCTCACCTCAACAAGGTGTATAACAAAAAAAAAGGTCATGGCTAAAATGAAAAAGAGCAAATCTCATAAGGAAAAAAGCTCTGATTCAACTCAACAAGAAACAAAGAAGTCAAATTAAGTCTAACCAGGTCACCTTTGAGGTCAGGATAGCCTCTCATGCTAAGGACAATCACAGGGCCTTTTTCTTCAGCTATGTCCAGAACCTTAAAGGTAACAGCAGTGTGCTGAACTGGTGGTTAATGGCACCACCTTCACTGATCAGGGAGACATAGCAAATCTATTGGCTGATAAATTAAGCTCTAACTTAACCACTCACCCCCCCCCCCAGCTACCCCCTGTGAAATCCCATCTTGTATAATCCCCAAATATTAGTTGGAAACAGGTTGTGGTGACACTTTCTAAGGCCAAAAAAACTGCCTCAGTAGACGCTAACATTATCCCTGGTTGCTTTCTGAGTCTTAAACATAAAATATCAGGAGCACCTGAGGCACTCTTCAACTGTAGCCTGAAAATAGGTTACGTACCAAGAGAATGGAGGACTGCAACAGTCAGTCAACTGACCTTGGGAACTACAGACCCATCAGTCTGACAAATCTAATATGCAAAGTAATGGAACCAATTATCATGAAAATGATCAACAAGGACATTGGCAACCTACAGACACTGGATGCATCCCTTTATGGTTTTGTTAAGGTAAGGTTGTGCCCACTTAACCTGGTTGATTTCTTTGAGAAGGTAACCAAGGGAATGGATAAGGGTAAAACAGTGCATACCACACACCTTGACTTGGCCAAGGCATTTGATACAATACTCCACTCAGACATTGTAGGCAAACTTTCTGAACTAAGCAGAAATACCTACACAAATCACTGAATTGCTGGCTGGCTCAAAGATAGGGCCCAAGAAGCCAGGATTGGTGAGACCACCTCCACCAAGAGACTGGCCACCAGTGGAGTACCTCAGGGCTCAGTGCTGGGCCTGCTCCAATTTGGCATCTAGTTCTTAATAGTCATGGCTAATGTCTAGATCCCCCCTCAACAGCACCAGCATCTTGCAAGAGGGTCTAACACAGACAAATGACTTATGCCAAACCACACTTTAAAACTTACTGCCAAGAAATGCCTTATATGTGCCTTTGGGAAATTGTTCACTCAGGTTAATTACTCCATTGATAAAACACCCCTAAGAATCAACCCGGTAGTTAGGGATTTGGGTACATATGTAGACAGTAATCTGGCCTTCGACCATTATGCAGCAAAGACAGTAAGAAAATCTTTTGACGCCACCCAATTTATAGATAAAAGTACGGCATCCAGATCCAAGAAAGTTATAGTATCACTCTACTCAGCCCTTATAAGACCCACCATTGTGTACAATGTCCCCTTTGTCATGTACCTAACCAGACACTCGCAGCAGTTGGAACACCCACAAAGATCCCTCCTGTCCTACATGGATCACCTAAAGGCCCTATTTCTATACTATGTATCCTACAGGCTGCTGACAGGCAGTCTATGACTGGCTTATAAGGCATCTTCAGATCCAGCCCTGATGGATCTTTTGCACATCTGCAAACAAACAGCACTGGAAGTACTAGTTCCAAGAACATGCACTTCACTTGTGACATAAATAGGACATGCTGGAGGGACAGATATCCGTATTTTATGGAATAGGCTCCCCATCCATTTTTAGCAGAGTTCCACCCTGACCCATTCAAATGAATCCTTGACCATTGGATGGGAAATTGCAAATTCACCCTAGTATGGTTCCCATATCTCTGGTGCGCAGATGCTGTCAGTAAGTAAAATGTCCGCCAATTAACATCCCACACACACACAGATCCCTTAGCTACCTCCTTACTATCATAACCCCTCTCCTAATAGATGCCTAAGCTGGGTTGGGGTGCATGTCTAGACCTATAAAAGATCTAGTGGTCTTTAACCTACTAACAACCTATGAACCTTTCTGATGAACCATTACTTGCAGAAGTTCTGAGATGAGGATTCTGGGACTGTTTTTGCTTACGGAAGAGATGAAGAGATTTTTTTTTTTTATGGAAGTGATTCTTTATTTTTTGTTCAGATGCAGCCCTCGTCAAGCCAACACAGCCTCTAGGCAGCTACCTAGGTTGCCTAGGCTGGATCCGGCTCTGGTCAGCTCTGTATTTTGAGACAGCACCTTTACTGAGTAGTTGCTGCCGAAGTTTTTATTGAGCACAGAGTTTTTTGTTATTTTTTTATTTGCTACCTGTCACTTCCTTTTCCTCCTTTTCTGGCAAAGTCAGCTTAAATGTTATGTTTGCTTAAATAAAACAAATATTTCAGTGTGTCTTCTGCCAAAAATATCTACTGCTTGTGGGTGCAGTGAGTAATGGAAACTTTACCACTTAAATGAAGTTCTGATTTCACCTGTCATGGCAGAATAGTGAGTGTTAATTTCCCATGACTAGCTGATTCTTTGCTCCTTTGAAGTGTGCAGCTATAAAATTCTTGACCACCCTGGCTCAGCTGTCTTCAATCCCATGCTTGAAGTGATGAAAATGAGGACACATTTCTTGTAGTTGTGGAGAAAGTAAGCTAGAGACTCCCATACAAGCTGCTAAGGATGCAGTAGTGGTGAAGAGGGTGTGGAATGAGATCAAATTGCAGCTAGGCTGGTTGAGACTGCATTTTGTTATTGCACTACTGCAAAATTGATGAAACATCTGGTAAAAATAGAAGGACAAAAACTTCAGAGGATGTTGGATTTTAGTAGCATGACTGCTTTAGTAAAAGCCTGCCAGGTTATATGCATTCATGTAGAGAAAAATAGCTATCCGGTCACCCAACTAGTGGCACCAACCCACTTTGAAAATCTTACACCCCATAGCCATGGAGCCATACCGCATCCTTTACACAGTCTAGAGAACGACTTCCCATTCTTTAAGGACCTTTGGAGATGGGGATAACTCTAACAGACCCAGTACGTCACCTATTACAGAGATGGAAACAAAGTGTTTCATTGATTTAGAGGACACAGCTGCCCCCACCAATCTAGAGGCCAGCAACAGCTGGGGATTTATGAAGTCTGGAATAACAGAGGAGTTCTCAGGGAAGACTAAGGTGTGGATAAACATGTTTAGGGAAGCAGAGGACCTCTGTTCCTACACAATGCACATCCCTACTAAAAGTAAGGAGGGCTAG
>NC_056731.1:1671437270-1671454770 GCF_019279795.1 Protopterus annectens | reverse complement strand
ATATAACTGATACTTTCAACTGAACATATCTAGATAATTATATGAAAGTAGAGCTGTCAGTGTACCATCTTAGCAGTAGTGTGTGTGAGCAACTCTCAAAATATGTTGCAGTAACATTTGCATCTTGGACAGTTTTTATGTAAGATACAGCTCATGTATATAATGATCTAGCAAAATCCAGTTGCACAATATAAGGACATTGGGTAGTATAATAATACATGTAAGGGACATATAACTGCAGTTAATAGGAGTGTAGTGAAAACTAGAAGGATATACAAGTTGTTAATTGAGCTATTTTTCCACCCTACTGTATGCGCATAAAAAGTGTAATTCCACACCTCAATCAGTATGCCTAATCTCAAAACATTTGTTGGGACATATGTCCTATTGGTTTATAAATATTTGCATTTATTTCTATGTATGTTCCCTCTTAAAATACCACAATATTGGCGACCTGTTGCCATCAATTTAACCTGCATGCTGTTGTAATGTCCACTAATGTTCTATATATACATGTGTTATGCTTGCTTTTCAACTGTTGAAATTCTGGTGTGTTGGTTTAATGGGAATACTTCTGCATGCTGTTATAACTAATCGGGAATGCTGTTGACTGTTACTAACCCATATCTTTATTAAACTCTCCAAAACATAGTTCTTATGGGAAGGCCGGTCCCAGCGGACCCACCTGCCCCACCTCAGCTGGCCATGGCACCTGGCACCAGCAGATCTGGTGCCCAGCCTGGGACCTCCTCCTCCATTGGCCCTGTGCCACCTTTAGGTGGAAGCACTGCAGGGGATGGGGCTCGGCCCCCCGTGCAAGCATGGTTGAAGGAGGGCCACCTGTCACCCTTCAAATGGTCCAGGCTGTGGTGCGTAGAGAGATTGAATGTTCTGTTGCAGAACCTCTGCACCAGCTTGAGATGTGAGTGGCACAACTCCCGGGTCAGCCTGCCCCTCCTACACAGCCCCCAGCACAGCCACCCTCTGGGCCGTGAATGTGCAGTGGTGACTGCCCATGGGTGGGGACCTCAGTCCCAATGTTTCCATCTGGGGGCTCATGGGCTTGCGATTTCCAAACATCGCTCCCTGTCAAAGGTGTTCACCCACCACATGTGTCTGCCCTTGTATGCGTCTTGTTTTCTTGTCTGTTTACCTCCCCAACCTACCTCCCCAACTATACCTACTTCCCCTACCCCACATTCCACTCTCACCTGAAAAAAAAAAGGTAATCTGCTCCCAAAAAAAAAATTATGCCCCATACATAGCTGCCCATTTTGCACAAATGTCCACTGGACACATGAAATGTTATTTAATTGGCATTACAACATACTTTGTTGTCCTCACCCCTCTCAGGGTTTGAAGGGGTCATATCTACCTCCGCATATATTGCATATGCACAGCTGTTGCTGTTGAAGAAATGGGCAGCTATGAACCTTTCCTACACCCGTCCTGCACATCCCGAGCTATTTTCCATACTGTCTTTCCCTCTTTATGCCCCTTTTTCACCACTTTCCTATCTCCCCATTTTTCTTTTCTTTCAAAGAAATGAGTGCGGGGTTAGCAGGAGTAAGCACTATTAAGCAGTAGTTAGCAGGTTTGCGCAAGTTTGCACTTGTTTGCACTTGGCTAAGCGATGCGCAAACCCGCTTACTACTGTTTAAAAGTGCCTTAGTCACTCTGTATGTGAGGGCCCTTGTTCTGCTCAGGAGCAAAATAAAATACTTCTGTAAGTCTCGAACCCCAGAGCTTGCACACACTACACAACATGAAGTACCACTAAGCCACGGTAGATATACATCAAGTTGGTGCTTAATTAAATATATCATGCATCAGAATGAGTGAATGTAAAGGAAAAATAGGAATACCATACCACACAACTTGTTCTGTGGATGTTGACCAACAGTTGTTGTGGGATTACATTACATGACTGTGATAAGAGAAGCAGCCATTCTAGCAGGAAATAGTTACACCATCACTTTACAACCCCACACAGTATCACAGCAGGACAAACACTGGCATATCTGTTTAGGGCAGAGGCCATACCTCCCAACTGACCCTAATTTTCAGGGATGCCCCTGATTGTGAAACAAATTTTAGCTCTGTCCCTCTGAATCCCTCCAAAAACTACTGACTTTGACAATAAACATGGTGAATTACACTTAATGAATAATGACAATAATTAAGAGTTAGACACTTCTTTTACTTCAGAAAAGGTATATTAATTCATATGCTCTGATTCTCTCAGTGTCTCAACTTAATGGCACTAATATTTTAAAGGTGTCCCTGATTGTCCCTGACTTTTTCTTGACTTTTCCCAGAGTCTGTTCAAATATGTACCTGACTGGTTGAGAGGTCTGGCAGAGGCAGAAATACAGAGGCATATCAGCCTTTCTGCTGTTACACACTGTGCAACTAGCATTGGAAGGAGTTTCAGAAGCATACCCTTATGTAGGAATACAACACTGAAATACAAATGGATGTAGCCATGTACTGGTAGCAACCAACTGTATGAATGCCATTGCTCTATTGCTGAAAAGACCTGTGTGGTGCACAGACAAAAAATAGCAGGCTATTCTCTGGCTATCATGTGGATAGGTCCACAGTTGGGAGTTACGCAGACTACTTGCCTTGATAAACTAACATTTACACAGCAACCCTGCAAGTCCAGCAAGATAAAATCCACACAATAGTACTTACACTTTCTGTACTTCTGCAACCCTACCCAAATGTAGAATATACCTGTGTGTACAGGGTCTACCAAGGATGTAGGTAAGCATATTCACAGTACTGAAATGTGTCCAGTTTTTCTGAGCAGCTTGTGCTAATGTCAACACTAAAAAAGCACAAACTGTTTAGAACTGAGTAAATGAATATTCACAGTATAG
This sequence comes from Protopterus annectens, assembly GCF_019279795.1. Taxonomy (NCBI): domain Eukaryota; kingdom Metazoa; phylum Chordata; order Ceratodontiformes; family Protopteridae; genus Protopterus; species Protopterus annectens. The sequence goes on along the minus strand of NC_056731.1, from coordinate 1,671,451,885 downwards.
CAGTTCACAAACAATTATTGTGGGATGGTGACATCATCAGGCTTGACAAAGATGAGTATACCACTTTTAAGGGGTGTGAGTAGTCTCCAAAAAGGTTGCTCTTCTCCAGGGAGACACACACACATAGGTGGCAAGTGCAGGATTCAAACCCCTACCTAACCACATTATGATTTTACAGCAGTATGCATTTACACGACGTGCTATACACATTACTGGAATTTCACTTTTCCACAGGTATATTTGAAGGATGATGACATCATCAGACTTGACAAAGATGAGTATACCACTTTTAAGGGGTGTGAGTAGTCTCCAAAAAGGTTGCTCTCTCCCCAGGGTTCTTAATCCAAACTAAGTACATCTTTACACTTCAGCAATCAATATGGAGTTACAGGGTGCAATACAGACATTACTTGCTGACAGTTTGCCCAAAGGTTTTTTTCACATTTGTTAACCTCAGCAGGCTTATCATACTAGGTGTATTGTGAGTGTATTGTATGCATAGGCCATGACCATATCACGTATGGGTTGATGCACCACATGCTGGCACACACAGGGTCAAACCGGTGGCTAAGCTCTGTCAACCCAATACTGGACAATACAGTCAAGAGGAGCAGGGTCATACAACCACAACGCCAACTGTCTCACATAGACCTACAATATAAGCACCACAAAAACACACATAAATACACATTACCATACTCGGAGAATACAAATATTAATCTGAAAAAGAGAGAGTGTCCTCCTAAGCAGACAAGCAAGCAACATACACCTCCAAGCACACACCAGAAAATGCATAATACACCAAAGCAGTGTGCCTCACAACAGGCCCTAAGGCAAAACAACATACCCAACACACTAGTAATAGGTGACTTCATAGTCAGGTACACAGAAGTTCCACTCACTTGGCTGGACAAGGGGAAGGTTACTGTCAGTTGTCTGTTGGGTGCTATGATCCACAACATAACACAAGCACTTACATCACTCCAGAACAGGTACATATACAACGTGTTCTTTGTACATGTCAGTGTGAATGATCTGAGACATATCTCCCAGGACAACATGACAAGAGATATATAGTAGCTCTATGATCATGTAGCCCAGGCTGGTATGACCCTGACCTTGAGTAGCATCTTACCTTCACCTACATGATACTGCAATATAACAGAAAGACGATAAAATTCAACAATCGGCTGAGCTTCTGGTGTCATTCAAAGGGGATCCAGTCTCTGTCTGCCTGTGATGACATGATAGACCAGCCTCGTTGCTTCGCTGCAGATGGTTTGCAACTGTCACCCCTATGCTTTTGAATACTGGCCAAGGCTCTTGCTGTCCCCATATTACCTTTTTTAGGCAAGGCTCAATGGTTCATAGGTAGGTACTAGGCTATCGACCCTGGGGCCTATACAAGCCCAGTCAAAAAGGTACCCTGGTTTCTGCCACTCAAGAAATTTATTTTCCTGCACCACTGTCTAGCAGAGACACAGAAGTGATCCCCGGGGTGAATTTCCTATTTCCCATCCAGTCAAAATTTTTCTTGAAGAGTGCTAATGAGGAGCTTTGTTTGATATAGATAGGTAGTTTATTCCGGAGTATGGGAAGTCTCCAGGACAGGAATCTATCCTTCCGGCATGTTCTGTTTATTGTGGTGACAAGGTTTAGGTCCCTAGAGCTTGTAGGTTCATAGGTTCATAGGAAGGTACTAGGCTATCTGCCCAAGGGCATTTATAAGCCTAGCCAAAATGTGTTGGCTTTCGCATCCCTTTTAAATTAGTTTCCTGGGCCTCTGTCTAGCAGGGCCACCGAAGTGATCCCAGGGGTAAATTTACGATTTCCCATCCACTCGTCAAGATTCCTCTTGAAGAGAGTCAGCGAAGGGCTCTGCCTAATATAAACTGGGATTCTATTCCAAAGTGAGGGAAGTCTCTGGGACAGGAATCTATCCCTCCAGCACGTCCTGTTTATTGCTGTGCTGAGGTTTAATTCACTGGAGCATGTGGCTCTAAGAGATTTGGTTTTCTTGAGGTGTAGCATGTCCATTAATTCCGGGTTGGACATGGCCTTATACGTCAGGCGTAGATCACCTCTGAGCATGCAGTAAGCAACCGAGTAGAGCTGGAGTTTCTTTAGTCAAGCTGCATGGGGCATCTCTTTCAGGCCCATGATCCTCCTGGTGAGGTACTTCAGCGGTCGTTCCAGCTGTTGCATGTGCCGATTAAGGTACATACCAAATGGGGCATTGTACACTATTATGGGCCTAATGAGTGATGAGTAGAGGGGCACAATGACCTCTCTTGATCTAGAGGTGAACCCTTTTGTGATTAGGTGGGCTACATAGAAGGAATTTCTAACCACTTTGGTAATGTGATTATCAAAGGAGAGGTTACTATCTACCTGGGTCCCCAGTTCCCTACTTACATTTTCTATACCTAGTGGATTACCACCTATGTGGTAATTCGTTGGCACTTTGTTTTTTTTCCAAAAGGGATGACTATGCATTTTTTGGCATTCAACTTGAGGCCATGGTTTTGACACCAGGTATCTGTCTCTGTAAGACCCTTCTGGAGGATGTCTGTGTCAGCTGGAGAGTCGATTATGGCCCCCAGTTTGCAGTCAGCCATAGTCCTCCAGTGCTTGCCTGTACCTCAGAAAAGTATATACTGAACAGGAGGGGTCTCAGGACTGAGCCCTGTGGGATGCCACTTGTGACTGGTTTAAAGTCGGACATGGCACCCGCAACTCTGACCATGTGTGTTCTATCCGTGAGCCAGTTGGCTACCCATCTTGTGACATAGGGGTTAATGTTCAAGCTGGTAAGCTTGTGTATGATGCCAGAGTGTGGAATGGTGTTGAAGGCCTTAGTGAGGTCCAGATAAGCTGTGTGAACTACCTTCCCTTCATCTATGGACTTGGTAACTCTTTCAAAGAAGTCAATTAGGTTTAGGAGGCAGGATCTGCCTTTAAGCCGAATTGGGTAGGGTCCAGTGTCTGGAGGTTCCCAATGTCTCTGTTTATGAGTTCAATGATAATTCACTCCACAGCTTTGCAGAACAGGCTGGTCAGGCTTATAGGGTGCTAGTTCCAAGGTTCTGTTGTGGCACCACCTTTGTGGAGTGGGATGACTGTTGCTGTACGCCATTCTTTGGGTACATAGCCTGTGGTAAGGCTGAGTCTGAACAGTGAATTTAGGGGAGGGTTTAGTTTCTTTTGGAGCTTGTGTAAGATTCCGCCAGGGACATCATCTGGTCCCATTGATGCTGTGTTCTTAGCTTTGGAGAGGGCTGTTTTTACCTGCATGTTCATGATGGCTGGGGCTCTGCATTCTTCTGGGATGGACACGGGCCCTTTTGGGGGTGAGGGGGTGAAGTCTGCACTGAACTTGTCTGCCAGGATGTTGGCAATGTCAGTTGGTTCAGTGTATTTTTTGCCATTTTGCAGTAGATCAGAGCATATTTGAGAGTTGCCACCTACATTTTTGATATAGCTAAAGAAGGCTTTGTGGTTATCTTTAGATTCCTTGGCAGTCTTTCGAAACTGGCCTTGGATGATTTTATGAGCGATTGTAGTTTCTTGCTAATATTGATCAGTGATGCTGTTCCTTTTTGGAATTTTGCTCTATCATGTAGTAGTTTCCTCCTTCTGTTATATAGCTTATTTATGGTCGGGGACCACCAGACTGGTTTCCTCTTTTTGGAGGAGTGAGTCTTGGTTTTACTTGGGATGGCTCGATCCATGCATCCCTCTAGATGCTCATATAATGCACTTGTAAAAGATTCTGCTGATTGGATAGCATTATCCTGTAACAAGGGGGCTTTGAAACATTCCACTTCAGTCTTGAGAAGTGTAAAGTTTGCTTTTGAAAAGTTTTTTACAGTGGTTTCCTTGACGGGGGGGGTGGGGTCAGGATGTGGGTGTCCAGTGTGATTACTTTATGATCTGATCTTACCAGCGAGGGGTTTACCTCTGGTGTGGAATACTGATCCCCCATGTTGGTGATGATCAAGTCCAGTATGTTGTCACCTCTAGTGGGCATCATGACCAGCTGTTACAGGGTGTTTGAGTTTATTAACTCTAGGAAGCATTGGGCAAAGGAGTTTGTACTTGAGTAATTCTCCCAGTCAATGTTTGGGTAGTTAAAATCTCCTAATGTCATGGTGTTTCGTAGGACCTTTATATTTTCCAATGTTCTCAGGAATGCTGAGTGAGGGTCCTGAGACAAGGTAGGTGATCTGTAGCAGGCTACAATCTGATAAGCAGCTTTGCCGACTTTTAGTTGCACTTGGATGGTCTCCGAGGCCTTGTGCTGTGCCACTAACCTGGAGGTGTGGGTAACCTTTATGAAAATGGATACACCCCCTCCTTTTGTATTTCGGTCTGGGTTTTGGGGCCATAACTCAGAGGGATTGGGATTTCTTTCAGTGGAGCATGTCCAACAGCTTTGTGTTTGACATAGCTTTGTATGTTAGGTAGAGATCACCTCTGAGTAGGCGATATGAGACAGAGTAAAGCTGGAGTGTTTTGAGACGGTCTGTGTAGGGCATGTATTTGAGGCTGGTAATCCTCTTTGTGAGGTAATTCTGCGGCCTTTCCAGTTGTTGTAAATGTCTTGTGAGGTACATACCAAAAGGGGCATTGTACTCTATAATGGATCTAATGAGTGATGAGTAGAAGGGAACAATGACCTCTTTTTTCTGCATGAGAAACCTTTTGTGATGAGGTGTGCCATGTAGAAGGATTTCCTGACTACTGTGGTGATGTGATTATCAAAGGAGAGACCTGTCCACCTGTGTCCCAAAGTCTCTTATCACACTTTCAGTGTTGGGTATACTACTGCCTATGTTGTAGTTCATGGGTACAGAGTTTTTACCAAAGGAGATGACAATGCACTTTTTGGCATTGAGCTTGAGGCCATGGCTTTGACACCAGGCATCTGTCTCAGTGAGGCCCTTTTGTAGGATGTCCACATCATTAGTAGTTTCGATTATGGCTCCTAGTTTGCAGTCATCTGGGAACTTCATTAGCCAAAGACCTTCTGTGTTAGCCTGTACTTCAGGGAAGTAGATACCAAACAGGACAGGACACAGGACTGAACCCTGTGGTACTCCACTTGTCACTGGTCTGAAGTCGGATTTGGAGTCTGCTTCTTTCACAGTGTGTGTACTGTCAGTGAGCTAGTTGGCAACCCATCTTGTGACATAGGGATTTATACCTAGTTTAGTGAGTTTATCTATAATTCCAGAGTGGGAGATGGTGTTGAAAGCCTTGACAAGATCTAGATATTTTGTGTGAACCACCTTACCCTTGTCTACGGCTTTTGTGACTGCTTCAAAGAAGTCTATCAGGTTTAGGAGACATGATCTGCCTTTTACAAACCCAAACTGGTTGGGATCCAGAGTTTGGAGATTACCAATGTCTTTGTTTATAAGTTCCATGATGATACGTTCCATGGCCTTGCAGACCAGGCTCATCAGGCTAATGGGGTGCTAGTTCCCGAGGTCTGTGGTGGCTTTCCCCTTCTGTAGTGGGATAACCGTTGCTGTGTGCCATTCAGCAGGCACAAAGCCTGAGGTGAGGCTATGATTGAACATGGTACTTAGGTGTGGTGCCAGTTTGTTCTGTAGTTCGTGTAGAACGCAGCCTGGGATGTTGTCTGGTCCCATGGATGCTGTGTTCCTGGCTTTGGAAAGTGTGGTTTTTACCTGTGCAGCCGTGATGACAGCAACTTTGCATTCTTCATGGGCTCTTTCATGGGTGAGAGGGGGGTAAAGTTAGCACTGATCCTATCTGCCATGATGTTGGCAATATCAGTTGGGTCTGTATATTTAATGCCATTGTGCTGTAACTCAGAGCAGATCTGAGTGTTGCCATTGAGATTCTTGACATAGCTATAGAATGCTTTATGGCTGTCTTTAGAATCAGTGGCGATTTTGTTTTTGTAACTAGCTTTGGAGGATTTTATCAGGGATCGCAGCTTCTTACTGAGGCTGACCAAGGAGCTCCTCCACTCATGGTATTTTACTCTCTTTTGCAACAGTTTCTTCCTTCTATTATACAGTCTGTTTATGGCAAGGGACCACCAGATTGGCTTCCTTTTCTTGGAGGATAGCATCTTGGTTCTGTTTGGGATAGGACGATCCATGCACTTATGTAAGTGCTTATAAAGTGCAATTGTGTAGGAGTCAGTAGTCGTAACTGTATTGTCCATCTACATGGATGTCCTGAAGTTCACCACTTCTGTCTTAAGAAGCATGAAGTTGGCTTTGGAGAAATTTTTAACATGATTTCCTAAATGGGGGTGGGGGCAGAATGTGGATATGTAGGGTAATTAGCTTATGGTCAGATCGGACCAATGAGGCATTGACTTCAGGTGTGGAACACCGGTCACTCAGGACAAACCAAACCCCGTAACCAACACAAATAACCACAAAGTGAGCTAAATGCTACTCATTGCCAGAAGTCTCAGCCTCCAAATGCACACACTCGAGGCACTTCTCAGTATGGAGAATATTGATATCTGTGCAGTAACACATACCTAGTTCAAGGCTCCACAGAGCACACCAACACTACCAGGATACTACTCATTCCATACCTTCCAGCATCAGAACCTGGATCATAGCACATAGGGTGGGGATGTATCCATATTCATCAAGGATACCTACACCTCTCTCTACATTCTCTGTACAGGATATGTACCCATAGAATGTTGCACAGCAACGTTCTTCCCACTCCACAGGGGTGGGGTGCACAAATGACCCTTGGCATTCACATTCTATGAGCCTGACAAGTCTGATCTGCAAGTCAATGGAGCCAATCATAATGGAAGTCAACAATAAAGACATTGGGAACCTTCACACAGTTGAGCACACCCAGTTTGGCTTCGTCAAATGCAGATCACACCTCCTGAACTGGTTGGATTTCTTTGAGATAGTTACCCAGGCTACAGATGATTGAAATGAGCTCCACACAGCCTACCTATACCTTGCTAAGGCCTTTGACACCATTCCCCAGTCAGGTATCATAGATGAATTCACCAACCTGGGCATGAATCCATACATCACAAGATGGATTGCTCACAGATAGAGCCCACAAATTAAGAGTTGCTGGCTACATGTCAGACTCTACACCGGTAACAACTGGTGGCCCCCAGAGTTCAGTCTTGGGGTCCCTCCTGTTTGGTATAGACTTCTCAAATAACACAGGAGGGTTGTGGTTTACTAAGGTTGCTGGGAACTGTAAAGTGTTTGCCATAATAGATTCCCCAGATGACACAAATATTCTCCAGAAGGGACTCTATGAGACATATGTGTGGTGTCAGAATCATGGCCTCAAGCTCAATGTGAAAGAATGCATAGTAATCCCCTTTGGTGAAAACAAAGTACCCACAAACTACCACATAGGTGTTACCCCCTAAAAACTGACAAGATAATAAGGGATCTGGGGACACAAGTAGATTGGCAACATGGTTGTCAAAGGAAAGATGACTAAGTGATTAGGTAATCCTATGTGGCCCATCTAATCAACAAAGGGTTTGCATCAGGATCAAAAGAGGTAGTGGTGGCCCTCTACTCTTAAGTCAGACCCATCATTGAGTACAATGCACCATTTTGGATGTGCTCGACTAAGCATATCCAGCAGCTGTAGAGACCACAGAGGTACCTCACCAAGAGGATTACTAGCCTCAAACAGTTGTGTTATGCAACACAACTGGTAAAACTAAATCTGTTCTCCATTGTGTACCGCCTACTCAGAGACACACTCTGCCTAACACACAGAGCCATGTCCAACACATAACTGTTGAACATGCTCCATCTATGGATAACAAAATTGTGTCACACTACACACTCCAGGGATATGAACCTCATCACAACAATGAATACAACATGCTGGTGGGATAGAGTACCATCCCAGACACTTGCCTTACTGTGGAACAGAGTCCCAATGTACATCAGACAGAGCCACTCGCTGACGCTCTTCAATAGGAACCTTGATGAGTGGATGGGAAACAGACAATTCACGCCAGGCATCACATCAGCAGCCCCACTAGAAAGGGGCTTAGGGTACTAACTATTAGAACTAGGGCTTAGGAGACTACCCAATGGGGTGGTGAAAGCTGCACAGCTTGCCTAGGCTAATATATGCCTTCGTGAAGATAGTCTACTACATACCTATGAACCTATGTGACAGGTACATGTCTACAGATAGTAGATGTGTACTTCATTGTACAGTCATGTTGTACAGCAGGCACATGGACCACATTCACTGTAATGCTTACAGATACTGGTGGCTGTTATGTACAGTGGGTGAGATGTGCACCCCATGTCTTTTATGCCATTGGGATGTGTGCTGGGTGGGACAGTCCTGGATGGCTCCCTGTCATGGTCACCCTCTTACACACATCTTTGCCCATCCATCTTTGGCTTATTATACTGTGTTCCCCCTACATATATATAGGTACATAGGTAGGTAATAGGCTATCTGCCTGAAGGCATATATTAGTGTGGCCAGAGTGTGCAGCTATCACCACACATGGGGTTAGTTCCCTATGCCTCTGTGTAGTAGAGCTGATGAAGTGATCCACGGTGTGACAGTTCAGTTTCACATACACTCATCAAGGCTCCTCTGGAAAAGTTTCAGTGAGGGACTCAGCTTAAAGTAGGTTGAGAGCCTGTTCCAAAGCAAGGGAAGTCTGTGAGTTAGTAATGTATCCCTCCAACATGTTCTATTTATTGTTGTGATGATGATATCCCTAGAGCATGTGGCACAGTGAGCTTGGGTTTACTTCAGATAGTGCATGTACATCAGTTCTGCATTGGACATGGACCTGTCTGTTGGGCAGAGATCACCTGAGTAGATGGTATGCAACAGAGCACGGATTGAGTTAAATTCAGTCTTGTTGCATGGGGCAACTGTTTGAGGCTAATACTCCTCTTGTTGAGGTACTTCAGGGGTCTTTCTAGCTGCTGAAGGTGCCTAGTCAGATTCATCACAAGTGTGTTGTGATACTCTCTGATAGGTCTGATGACTGATGAGTAGAGGGAACCTCCTTTGATCTACATGCAAAGAACTTGGTAATTTGTGGGAACACATAGCATGATTTTCTAACCACTTTGTGAATGTGTTTCTGGGAGTAGAGATGACTATCCACATGTGTCCATAGATCCCTTATTATTACCTCCATGATTAGGGTGTTGGCACCTATTTGGTATTTGTCTGACTGTAGCTTGAGGCCATAATTTTGACACCACATCTCTCTGACTGAGACCCTTTTTAAGGATGTCTCTGTTGTCCCAAACATTGATTATGACAACCATTTTGCATCCTCCACAAACTTTGCTAACCATAGCCCTTGTGTGTTTGACTGTATTTCTGAAAAGTATACACCAGACAGGAAGGGTCCCAGGACTGAGCCATGGGGGACAGCAGTTGTTACCAGCTTACAGTCAAACAGGGAGACCACAATTATTACCTTGTGGGATCTACCTGTGCCCCAGTTGGCAATCCATCAGAGGACATACGTGTTTATGCACAGGTTGTTGATACGACATGTGTGTGGGATATTGGAAAAGGGCTTTTTCAAGGTCTATGTAGGCCATGTGTAGCTCATTTCATTGATGTATGTCCTGAGTAACTGCATTGAAAACTATCTAGCAGGTTTAGGAACCATGATCTGCCCCTGACCAAACCAAAATGGGTAGGGTTGGGTGTTTGTAAGCTCCCAATAGCTCTGTTTATGAGTTCAATAATGATGGACTCCATGGCCTTGCAGATCTGGCTTATAAGACAATAGTTCCCATGGTCTGTTGTGCACTAACCACTTGTGGAGTGTGCCAAACATTGCTGTAACCCATTCAACAGTTTCATATCCTGTACAGAGGGTGAGTCTCAGACTGTTCAGGTGCATGGTCAGTTTGTTTTGGAGTTCACATATGACACAGCCAAGGAAACCATGGCATCCCATAGACGCCGTGCTTTTAGGTTTGGATAGAGCTGTTTAACCATTGTATATGTGATTTCTGGGTTTTCACCATCTCCAGGTATGGTAATGGGCCCTTTTCTCAGTGAGAGGGGGGGTAAATATGTATGAACCTGTCTGACAAGATGTTGGCAATGTCAGTCATGTACATGTATTCATTTACACTTTGCACTGACTCAGAACATATATGAGTTTACATTGATATTTATGACATGGCGAAAGAAAGCTTCATGGTTCTCTATGGACTCTTTGGCAATATTTTTGCCAGAACATGGCTTGGATAATGTTAGGAGTGCTCATTGTTTCTTGGTGATACTGATTGGAGATTTATTGATCTTCTTTGGATTTTCACTTTATTTGAACAACTTAAGTACTTGTAGTACATCATTTGATTATGACAAGGGTCCAATATATTATATGGGTCTGTTTTCATATCACTGTGTGCGCAAGGCAGGATTGGTGAATAGTGACGTGTCTGGAGTAAGAATTGCAACTGCCAGATGTGTGGCCTACTGCTGTACTCAGACATGGCCTAAGTGTGTGAGCATGCCCAGTATGACCTTTCAGTATGTTGACTGAAATTTGCTAAATTTGTTTAAGTGTGTGAGCATGCCCACTATGGGCATATATACTATATGTGTGTGAAACGTCAAGTTGGTTTTTACTTCATGGCTCACCTTTGTGTTGTACATTGACAGGAAGCACGCTGTGCCTGCAGGGCTTCCATGAGTCAATTTGCATAGACTTATCAACATTTCTACATACGGGGGGACAGCTATTATTTGTGCATTTCTACCCGGGGGGGCACACCTGATTGTTACTGTGTGTGTACATAGGATGAGAGGTACACCTGACACTTATACACATTTGTTAGGCCTGCACTGCTATGTCAGGTACTCCATTTCAATCTGTACTGTTGCCTATCATACTGGCTTGAGGCATACCACTATACTACAGACCTTAGCTTCCAGTTACATGCATATTAATTTGTGACTTCATAGCCTACCCAACCCACATCACACTGTCTGGCCTGATGTTATCTGTCTGCATAGGCCTGGGGGGAGGTTACTCATATGCCTCTTCAGAGGGCATAATATAGCATTTGTTTGTGTTTGCGTTTGCCTACAATTGTCCTGCTGGCTGTGACTGTTAGGTATGTGACCCCCCCAACTGGTATGTGTGAGTGACTTAAGTTGTGTCTGTGCCAGTGAAATGCTGTCATGGCTTAGTGGTTCAGTATTGTGACTATAGTGCACAGTATCCTGAGTTCGAGCCCTGTCACTGCTTTTTATTTTCTTGCTGGGCAGACCTGACTGATTAAGGAAGATTAAAGCAGGTGTGAGCGGGTTTACCAGACTTTGCTCGACTTTGCCCAACGTTGTCCAACTTTGCCCGACATTGCGCTGGTTAGCACGGTGCGCAGCTACACCCAATTGTATTTAAATATGCTCAATACTGGTAAAATGTGCTTAGCAGTGCTTTATATTGCTTACAATAGGGCACTCATGCCTTAGGTGGTGCTGCAGGGCTGCCTATGTCAGATGCACATAGTATACTCCCTATACATGTTTGAAAACAGGTAGTGTCAAGTTAGGCATCACTTTTACTGTATGTGTGAGTCAGACAGAGGTGTCATTTCCTGGGTTCCTACTGAGTCAGTGTATATGCTATGCATTGCCTCTTTGCCAAGGCCAGGGCATACTGGGCATGCCTCCTTCTGCCTACTGGGCCAGGCTCAGGTTGTTCCTCCTCCAAGGGATGCTGTGCCTGTGCAGCCCTTAGCAATGGTGGGGGGCTGTTTGGTCCTGCCCCATGCTGTTCCTGCTGCAGCTGTTTCCACAGGATCATATTGTGTAGCATGGCACATACCATAACAGTTTGGGTACATGTAGTTGGTGAGTACTGCAAGGCTCCACCAGATGTGTCCAGGCACCTGAACCGTGACTTGAGCATCCCAAACACATGCTCAATTATGTTTCTTGTTTGTGCATGTGCCTCATTATGAAGTTCTTGTTCAGGTGTGTGCATTTCTGATGGGTGTCAGCCACGGCTCCAGTGCATATCCAGCATCCCCCACTAGGTGACCATCAGGGATGTCCCCATTGGCAAATCTCTGGTACGGCTGCATCAGATGCCAGCTGTGGGAATCGTGATAGCTTCCAGGTCAGCCAGCACACCCATTTATTATTATGCCCTGGGCATCACACGACCTGTCAGTTGATGGAGGGGAAGCCCTTGCGGTTGATGTAGACCCTACCCCGCTCACCAGGTGGTGCTTTGATGCATATGGGAATGCAGTCTGTTGCACCCACTACCTCAGGGTATTCTGCTATTTGGTGGAAAAGACGCATATTGCTGGCCAATGCCTCACGGGAATTGGGGAAATATACGTGGTCACCGACATGTGCTGACACAGCATCCAGGAACTGGTGGAGTACCCTGGATGCTGATGCCTGTGAAATTCCCATCATATCACCAGTTGGTCTTTGGAAGGTACCTGTAGCTAGTATTCTTATGCCAACACATACCTTGGTATCCACTGGGATGAGTTCCCCTCTGTTGGTTCTGTGTGTGAGGCGTGGCCAGCACAGCTCAACAATTTGCTGTAGGAGGTCTCTGTCTACCCTATAGTGCTCCACTATCCCCGGCTCATGTAGCCCCTGGTAGGTTACCCTAGGTCTGTACACTCTTCTCTGTCTCCTCACTGTGGGTTGCTCAGGAGCATTCACAACATCACCACACTCAGCACCTTGCATATGTTGGTTTATGATAGCAAAAGCAGCCCCTAACATTTTGTCTGACTTAAGCTTTTTAAGCTTTCCCTGTTTGTATACTGCAGTGTTGCAGAGTTCTTTGGAAAAAACAGGGGGGAATGTTGTTTGCAGAGTTTAAAGTGCAGGGCTGGGCTGGGCTAGTGTGCTGCCTGTGTAATTAGCTGATTCTGATACATTTCACCTGGCAGCTCTGCTAGTTCTCCTTGGTTAACTTCCTACTACTTCTTTTCCTTCCTTTTGCCTTTCTGTTTCCGCCCGGGGCAGCGCCGCACAAACAAGCGCAAACATGCACACAGGAGCGCACATGCTGTGTGCATGTTTGCAAGAAATTTCCGATCTTTTAACAGTGTGCACCTTTGGTTTCAGGTTTTCAAATAGAACAACTGTAGGCATGCCTCTTGCAATCCTGAGCAACTCAGGGCAAACACAAGCCACTGTGCTCCAATTAGCTTACAGCGTTTGACACACCCCATCATGATGTTACCTATATTGTACTCTATTACTCATCTACTCCTACTCTTACACTCCTGGGACATGGCTCACAGGCTGGAGAAAATTGGGATTCACTATCCTTATCCTCATTTTGCATAGGATTGCCTACTAATGCATGGTTACATCTCTCACACTGAGCTTCCCCCCCTTAGCAACCACTACTCAGTGGCCATGTTGTCTTCAGCCTGCCATTCACCTGCATGGCAGAATAACGTTTTAGTGAAAATGCCTATTTTTGGCAATTTTTTAATTATTTTCTTGTTTATTAAAGCGCTGCATGTTTGTGTGGTGCTGCACTATGTTTAAACATCGGAGATCGGGGAAATAAAAAAAATTTAGATTTTTATATTTTTAAACATTTATAAATGCCAATGGCCTTATATTTGGCCATTGGCATGCTTCCTCAACTGTATGCATCCTTTATTTGGAGCGGTCATAGCTCCAATTAGCTGTTTGCAGAAGGGTTCATGGTTACCAGCGGAGTACATTTCTGCAGAAAACACTAATCTTCCACAGACAGGCTAGTGTTTCCTGGATTGCAAATTTACCTCATTTGCATAGCTTTCAGCAGCAAATGAGGTAATTTGCATACCATGATGTTGTCTGTGCAAGAGTAGCTTTAGCAGCTCTCGTGCATGCCCCTGCTGGCTGTTCCTGGATCGCACGACAGACATATTGCCTGTTTGAAGTCTTACACTACTCTACAACTCTGCGCAAGCTTTCGTAAATCCAGCCCTACATATATATATATATATATATATATATATATATATATATATATATAGGTGGAGGGGTTGTCTTGATGGACACTGAGATATAAGGAAGATGTAAGAACTCTCCTGCAAGATGCTACCTCGTACAAAGAGATTAGTGAGCATTAGTTAGAAAGGATTAAAATGAGAGTGAGGCTGTACCTGAAGGAAATGAAGGAGCAGAATCAGATTGCAGTGGAACTATGTAGCTACTTGCAGGTTGAATATCCACTAGTGCCGATGTTCAAATGCCTTCCGAAGATGCATAAAGACCAGCCTCCAATGAGGCCAATTGTGGCTGGAGCTGGATGGATTACAGAGCCTGAGTCCATCTATGAGGAATACCACATCAAGAAAATCTTAGAGAAGACTCCAGCTGTATTAAAAGATACAAAGTCGTTTCTTGGAAAATTAAGTGAATATAACAATACAAAGAGAAATGGAGAAAAACATCTTATGGCTACTATGGGCATCAAAAATCTGTTCACGAGTATCCCTAACAGCTATGGCATTACAGCATTAAGGGATTTTTTACTGAATGGAGGCACATATGGTGAAAGGCAGGTTACAGTGTTGTGTAGTTTGATGGAATTGATCTTAAATAACAATGTCTTCATGTTTGATGGA